>NC_071257.1:14206180-14506180 GCF_023375685.1 Ictalurus furcatus | reverse complement strand
TATCAGTGCTTTTTGTCATCTAGACTGCTTGTAAATTTTATATTACCGTCCACTCAACACACACATGTACTGATGGATTGTTTTTGTTTTGTTTTCACATATATTCACTAACATATGAGCTTTATGTATAATACACTCATCCATTCAGTTTCAGGAACTGATTTAGCCCGGCCAGGGTAGGTGTAGATCTTGAGTCTATCCAAGAAATGAAAGTGGGAATACCCTGGATGGGATACCAGTCCATCACAGGGCACCATGCACACACACATTCACACACTCAAGAGTAGCCAAGAAGGAAAGCTAAGGTGGTGGAAATGAGTGAACCTGAAAGATGGGAGGAAACCAGAGAACCCAGAGGAAACCCACTGCAATATAAAAAGAACAATCAAAACCCAAGCTCAGAATTGTATCGGGGGTCCTGGAGCTGTGAGGTCGCAATGTGCCATCACAGCGCTAGATGTTATACACATCTGCCTTAAACAACCAAATGATAAGTGAAGGAAACAGAACACATACTAAAACATATCAATCTTGAGACTTCTTTATTTACCAGATGCATATCAACTGTAACTGTTGAGACATGTCTAAGCAGGGAAATACCCCTGCCAGGAGAACTGGACCTCTAAACCAAACATACAAATAATGTAATGGCAAAGTGGCCTAATAAAGGCACAGCTTTCTTGCATGATGTAAGTCAAATTCCTTATTAAAAACAAAAGAACAAAAATAGAAAAGTGCCTTTGTCTTTGAAATCCATTACGCAGATCACATTTCATTCTCAAAATACATTTAACTTAAACACACTAAGTTTTAGAGACACATGTTTACCGCTCTGTGTTCATTAGAGCATATCTAAAATCAGAGACTCGTTTCCTCCTACTGCAGCTTTTCAGCAGAGGTATTTTCCATTTGAACTTTTAATGCAAAAATAGCAGTATGAAACTCACAAACCTAACATGCGAATAACCAACATTTGCCAATCATACCTTGACTTTTGGTTTTGTTCCCCCCACCCTACTCTGGACACAGAAGGTCAAATGGGACCAACACTAATCAGCTACAGGAACTAAATAGTTACTCTGGTGGTCTTGATGTTGTTTGACAGTGAAATGAATACAAGTGAATACAAAGACTAAATGGAAAGAGGGATAAAAACTTTTTAAACAGTAATATAGGGCTGAAGTGTCTAAAGGCCAAAGTTCATACAGTTCAAACCTTGACACACGGCATAGATGAACGTCTCTGTATGACAGCCCGACGTTTAAAATGCTGAACTGATTGTTTATTTATAAAATGCACAACTCACCCAACCGACTCCAACTCGTCCATATCCTCTGGACCACTGAATGTGGAGCTGCATACACTCATTGCAGCTTCAGGTCACTGAGAACAGATTTACTGAGAATTAGACACTTCAGCAGAGCAGACTGATTTGCGAGGAATCTAAAAGAGGAAGCTGAACCTGTCACACTGACACGCCCACACAACATTAGACACATAGCAATGACCACGCCCACAATGCTGTAGACGTCCAAAAAGCCTGGGTTGTGCCAAACTGTCATACCTTCATGCTGGAAGCATTTTCTCAATACCATTTACACTATAATAAACTTTACTTACATTTTTTTATACTTACAATTTTATACACCTTTCAAATTATACAAAAAAAGGTGTTTGCAGTTTAACAGAAATAAAGGTAACCAAAAATAAAACAGTTAAATTGCCAAACAATAGAAATGCAAAATTGTTAAATGCTGAAGTGGGAAAAAAAAAACGAAAAAAAAAACGAAAAAAAAAAAAACAATTCACACCTTCAGGGTTGGGGGCTCAATTCCTGCCTCTGGCCTGCGAGCCTGCATGTTCACCCGATGCTTCAAGGGTTTCCTCCGGATATACATTTCCTCCCACAGTACAAAGACATGCGTTTTAGGCTGATTGGCATCTCTAAATTGTCTGTAGTGTGTGAGTGTGTATGTGTGTGATTGGGCCCTGTGATGGGTTGGCACCATGTCTAGGGTGCCTCTCTCATCCCCCAAGATAGGCTGAAGGCTCACCATGACCCTGTATAGAATAAGCAGTACAGAAAATGGATGGAAGGATGGAACTAAGAGGCCCAAACCTGTTCCAGCATGACAGTGCCCCTGTGCACAAAGCAAGCTCCATGAAGACATGGTTTGCCAAAGTCGGAGTGGAAGACCTCGAGTGACCTGACCTCATCCCCACTGAATACCTTTGGGATGATCTGAAACACTGACTGCACCACAGGCCTCCTCACCCAACATCAGTGCTTGACCTCACCAATGCTCTTGTAGCTGAATGAGCAAATTCCCACAGCCAGAATCCAGAATCTAGTGGAAAGCCTTCAAAGAAAAGCTATTATAACAAATAAATCTGGAATGAAATGTATAACAAGCACATATGGGTGTGATGATCAGGTGTCCGCATACTTTTGGCCGTATAATGTATGCTAGAACGCTTCTGGAAGACTGTAAATTGTAAAATACTGTGATATCAACTTTTGCATGAAATGATGAAATGAAATAATCTACAGTTACAGGCTGCCAATACAACATACAATACAAAGAGCAACAACAGTGGTTTTCATATATATTTTTTTTTATTTTCAAACAATTGTTTTTACAATATAAAAAAAAAAAAACTTTTAAAAACAGTTCATAAGAGTGCACACAGAACAAAACAAAAAATAACCTTGAAAAACTCACATAATTGCATAAGGCTTTAGAAATGACTACCATGTGAACATTTCCTTTATGTTTTATGCTTACTGCAAGATTTGAACAATATGAATGTTAGCTGTTATTACAACATAGCAGTACTGGTATAAAAGGCTGTAATGTACAAATGAGCTCTCTAAAAAATGACTAAATGATTTATTGTGTGCTATGAACTTCTTTGACCCAGATGTTTTTTGGGTATGTTGATGAATGTTAACATTTATGTAAACATTTAAGTCACAAGGCATATCCCGGTTAAACTCATAGTGTTTACATTATAGTGTTTTGTTCATATTGTGCAGTAACAAGTACATGTACATACCCTACAGTTCTTTAAAAAGTACTCAGTCTGTATCCCCAAACTTAATACTCTCAAAGAATCTCAAAGTCCAGTGTTGCTTTTGCAGTGTGGTCTGGAAGCAAGGTTTTCTATTTCTCCATTAGTAGGATGGAGGTGTGTTGGGAATCTTATTAAACCTTGGTTCAAATTGTGCTGTGCTGAACAATGAAATTCAACAGTTGCTTTTTGGTCTTTGGTAAGAATTTCTCTGTAATGTGTGACATTTGTTTCGACAACCTTGGCTTGTATTGTTTGTGTGTACTACCTCGTTGTACTAACTCTTGTCTACCAGGATTTTAGCTTAGTATTATTAGACCCTGAACTTTATGTATGACAATATGATTTTGATGGAAACTAAAACACTTCTAAGGGCTTCTACCTGTTAAATGCAGTACATCCATCTATCCCGCTTATCCTTCGGAGTCATGAGGAACCTGGAGCCTAGACCAGGAGGCATGGGGCACAAGGCGGCATACACCCTTGACAGGGTAGCAGTCCATCACAGGGCACCCACAACATGGGGAGAACATACAAACGCCACACACACAGGGTGGGAATCGAACCCCCAATCCCGGAGGTGTGAGGTGAACATGCTAACCACTAAGCCACCATGTGCCCAAAAGCTACACATGTAAATGTAAACATTAATCCTAAAATTGCCAGTTCCTGTGTGTTGCTAAAGAACAGGCCATTGCAGGGGCATAATGTCCACCATCTGTGATATTACGTTGGAAATGCTGATAGTTTCCTCGAGATTGGAGATAGACAATGTTATCCACTTAGGGCCAGTGTGGTAGCAAGTCTTCCTAGGAGCACAGCAGGAGCAAACCTCACTTTCTCCTCATTTTCTCCTCTTACAATCACTGTCTTCTGAAACTATTCAGAGTCGCAGTTCTTACAGTAGCTTACAGGAGCTTCTCTGACAAGTGCCCTGTTTGTTCAGAATTTTAGCATTTAGTAACCTTTAACATCATCATAGTGCACTAAAATAACCAACGTTGTCCAACAAAACCAATTCCAACCTTGAAAGTACAAAGGTTATGAACATTTTCACAATATACTGCTATTTTAAAATTATATTGTGAAAAATTACTTTTGTGTCAGGAAGGTGTCCAACCAACGCACCCCCAACCCCCTTTATTTATTTATTTATTTTGAATTCATACTTATGTCTGTTTCAGATATTCTGATATCAGTCAGACTTAGTGCTTTCTCAAGGCACTCTACAACAGAGAATGCACGTACAGATATATAAAATCGGTATGGCTAATGTGTGTAGTTTTGATAAAAGAAGATGGGAACGTGGAGGGATGTTAGTGATGGTAAACGTTTGGACATTTGACTGGTTTTGCTAGTCTCAAAAGTACAATGTGGACAAATTCTCAGCATTGAGGCAACGTCTGCTCATGAATCAGGAGGGTACAGGACCAATCTCTGAACTGCAATTGGCAAAGTGGGGCATGTCAGCATTCACACTAAGAGTCTGAGGGATGGGCCTGGAGTTCAATTTTTCTTTGGCAGATTTGTCTTCTTCCCAGTGATGCATACTGCTCCAACGCTGCCCTGTGAAGGACTTGTCCAGTTTCTGAGCCTTCACCAAATCAGACGGACAGAGGGAGTTAGAGAGGGCATGATAGAACACCCTGCGAGAGAAAAAAAAACAGAGAGAGAGAGAGAGAGAGAATGTGAGAACTCACTGCAAATCTGAACAATCACAGTCCAGCAGGTAGGCTGTCCTGGAGTTCTTTTTGTGTGTGTGTGTGTGTGTGTGTGTGTGTGTGTGTGTGTGTGTGTGTATGTATGTATGTATGTATGTATGTATGGAGGGGGGGGGGGTGTTTTGTGTGTGTGTGTGTGTGTGTGTGTGTGTACCTGGGCAGCAGTGCTAGGACAGTAGTCAGTCCACACACACAGTAATACAGTGACTCAGACATCAGTCTGGTCTCTATGCCAAATGGGTTTGTAGGAGAGTTACATGTCACACATGTGACACTGAACACTAGCACAAACGCGTAGTAGAAGATGCCACTGCCTAGTAACACCACTGCATGGAGCCATGTCTGCAGATCACACAACAATCCAGTGTTAATATGAGGCAAAGACAATAGATAAATAAGTAAATCTAGACCAAATCTAATACACTTAGAGAAATTCTCAGACAAACAGAATTTGGTCTTTTTGAGAACCAAACCTATAATGTTCAAAATCAGTTAGTGATAGCAGTTTGGTTTATTGGTTTTGCTTCATTATTAATATTTAGAGGTAGATCAGGGCCTTCTAGGTTTTTTCTACATTACCATAAAAATGTATCACCATTACCGTATCATCATTACACCATGTCCTCTATCAGTCAGCAATTTTATAAGGTATGCTTAGATATGGCTTGTCTACTATGCTCACTATGCATGGACGACGACTGATGGAAACAACAGCAGAGAGGACACAGTGTGTAGGAACAGTAATTCCACCAGAAATGTGATAATTATCCTGATGACTATACAGTACAAACTAACAGCAGCTCCATCATGCAGCTTGTGGGCATAATTACAGTGGTGGAAATAAGTAGTGAACGCGTCAACATTTTTTTCAGTAAATATATTTCCAATGAGGCTATTTACAGGAAAAAAGTATTGAACACACTAACTGAAATTTATTTAATACTTAGTGGAGAAGCCTTTGTTTGTAATGACAGCTTCAAGACGCTGCCTGTATGAAGAAATTAATCGGCCGCAGTATTCAGGTGTGATTTTGGCCTATTCTTCTAAACATATTGACAAGACCAAGGCCTCTTAATTTCCTGTTAGTGATCATGATTGACTACAGCTGGCAGCTTCTCTGTGCGAACATAAAAACGGCTTGTTTGACAGCACTCTTTGGATTGACCAACACACAGTACTATCAGAAAGTCCAAGGAGAATAGTGCAGATCTGAAAAAGAGGATGGTGGATTTAGTCAGGAATGTCTCTTGGAGCCTTTTCTAAACAATCGCAGATTCCAATATCAATTTATTAGTTTATCAGTTCAAAGTTATTGGGAAGTATAGCCACTTTGCCAAGGTCTGGAAGAAGAACCAAACTGTCACCCTCAGCTGAGAGGAAACTGGTTCGGATGGTCAGGTAAAACCCAGGAACCACCAAGGCACAGGTCTGCCATGAACTTGAAGCTGCTGGAACATCAGTGTCACTGTCTACATTCGAGCGAGTTTTACATTGCCATGGACTGAAAGGCTGCCATCCAATAAAGAAGCTCCTGCTCCAAAATCGACACTTTCAAGCACATGTAAAGTTTGCGGCTGACCATATGAACAAAGAAAAAGTCCTCTGGAGGAAAGTTTTATGGACAGATGAGACAGATTGAGTTGTTTGGCCACAATGACCAGAGGTATGTTTGGATGAGTAAAGGTGGTGTGTTCAACCCTAAGAACACTGTACCAACTATAAAGCGTGGTGGTAGCATTATGCTCTGGGTCTGCTTTTGCTGCCGGAGGAACTGGTGCATTACACAAAGTGGATGGAATAATGAAGAAGAAGGACTATCTTAGAATTATTCAGCATAATCTCAAACCATCAGCCAGACGGTTGAAACTTGGACACAGTTGGGTGTTTCAGCAGGACAGTGATCCCAAACACACATCAGTGCTGGTTGTGGAATGGATAAAGCAGGCGAACATTAAGCTTTTGGAATGGCCTTCCCAAAGTCCTGATCTCAACCATATCGAAAATTTGTGGACTGTGCTTAAAAGTCGAGTCAGGGCCAAGAAACCAACAAATGTCATTGAACTTTACCAATTCTGCCAAGAAGAATGGTCAAATATCCAACCAGAATTCCACCAGAAACTGGTGGATGGCTACCAAAAGTTTCTGCTTGAGGGGAAACTTGCTAAAGGACATGCAACTAAATATTAGGTGTGCTGTCTGTATAATTTTGACCTTGTGTTGACTACAGAAAACCCCAAATAAATTCAAACTTGTGAACCAAATTCTTGATTTAGTTTTTTATTAAAAGATGTATGCTGTACAATCATTCTGCCCCAGAAAAAGAACAGTTAAAAAAAATCATGATGAGTGTATGTAAACTTCCAACCACAACTGTATATGCTTCCTTTTTAAGTTCCTCAAAGTTTTATAAATGGGACAGACCTCCAAAGGCATCATATCCCTACATAAATTAACAGCTCATAAAAGGTACGTTGACAAATACTTAATTCAACAAATTCCAAAGCTCATATGTGCTCATGTTATCAATGATGCTCGTCCATCGGTGTCGATGAGGACCATTTATGTCATCTATTCACTTGGGAGGTGGGTCCGGAGATAGCTGATCAGTCCAATCCGGGCCCGGAAGAGTCTGTTGCAGTGAGGACAAGGATAAGCAGGTTGCTGACTGGAAGATGTGTAACTGCTATTCCTGAATTTGCGGAGAGCAACTTTTCATGTTATCAATATAATCTAACTGTCTATCAATCATGAGAGGCCTTTTCTCTCCACTCCTATAATGTCACCTTACAAGATTCGACCTAGATCATTTTATATTATATAAATTGTCTAATGCTGCTTAGTAAAATTTTTTGTAATCTTTATCAATGTTTGTTTATTCAAATTTTTTTTTTATGAACATATTACATAAATCCTATAATGTCACCTGACGAGTTTTGACATAAGACTTTATGTATTATGAAGCCCATATGTAGGTACCCTTCAAATAAAGTGTTATCAATATGTTTTATAACACTTCTTCTCATAGAAGAAAAGGCTCAAAATATAAAAATGTGTGCAGGTGAGGCTGTAGACAAAAATAAATAAACAAACAAACTGTAATAATAGCCTTCTCTCTACTAAGATACTATTAATCATCGGTGACGGGGGGGGGGGGGGGGGTTGCCCCCCTCCCATATCGCCATCAATTTATTGTAGTCATGGAGTTTTCAGATTTGAAAATTGTTTAATGTGTGTTTATATGTACATCTCCGCCTTGATAGGGGGCAGTAGAAGAAAATAAGAGCAGTTACTTATTAGTTTACCGTAGTTAGTATGACTAGCAGAGAAAACTAAATGATTGGACAAAATGGCTAAGCATCCCAATACACTGGATAATTACTTCTCCAAGAAAACAAGAACAGAAATTGCTGATGGAGGACAAGTAACTGAGCAGACAAGTGTCACTCATGCAGAAGAGGAGAATTTCCGATGTGAGCCATCAGCTCCGCAGCAATTTGGAATGGTTAGTCAGGCCTCCACAGATCGAGATCCAGTTCATGGACCCAAAACGTCTGCAAACTTTATTGAGATTGGGCTGTATCAACCAGTAATTTCATTTCCAGTGACTGATGGTAGAAAGTTCAGGAAAGAATGGTATGGGATTTATGAATGGCTTGAATATAGTCCCACCATTGCTCTGGCTTTTTGTTTCACGTGTCACCCATTTGGTGGCAACGAGTCTAAGATGTACTCATTTCAAGTGAGTGGATTTGACAACTGGAAAAAAGCCACTGAAAAATTCAATGAAGATCAGAAAAGCATCGTGCACATTTCTGCTAGGTTAAAAACGAAAGGTCATCAACAGACACTTAAAACGGGAAGCGTAGCCATGCAAATCAGCAGTGAACACGCAAAGCAAGTCGATGAGAACAGAGAATATCTGAAAAAAATATGCGAGACTTTGCTCTTCTGTTGCCGCTCCGTTATTGCTCTTCGTGGTCACGATGAAACAGATGAATCAGAAAATCTGGGAAATTTCTTACAGTTGATGGATTTAAGGGCCAATGATAACCAACTAATTAACAGGCTATTCAAAAATAGAGAGAGATCATTTAATTATGTTCATAGCAAGCACCAGAATGAGTTGATCAATATAATGGCCAGTCAGGTTAAAAGTGACATCATACAACGAGTGCATGAAGCCAGAATTTTTGCCCTTATTGCAGATGAAACGCAAGACATAAGTAGGCATGAGCAAGTTGCAGTGGTTTTAAGATCTGTCCATAGAGACCTCAATGTCCATGAATCATTCATCGGATTTTATAGGACTGACAGAACAGATGGTGAATCTTTGACCCTTCTTTTAAAGAATGTACTGACAAGCTTTAATCTTGATATCTGCAACTTGAGAGCACAATGTTATGATGGTGTGGCGAGTAGGTGAGGAACCTACCGTGGTGTAGCTACACGCATTTTAAGAGAAAATCCACTGGCGATGTACGTCCATTGTCACTCGCATATCCTCAACCTCTGCATTGTGGATGTCGGTCGCACCAATACAGCTGTGAGACACATGCTGACCAATGTTCAATCTCTCTATAACTTCATCGAGGGGTCAGCAAAACGACATGCTGTTTTTGAGTCTTTGCAAGAACGGAGCAGTGACTTTTCAGGTAAATCTACCACACTGACATCTCTAAGCGACACAAGATGAAGCTGACACGCACAGGCTCTCGAGGCCATACTTGATAACTTTGAGACTATCGTTGACACTCTTAGTGAAATTCCTGAAAATGGTGTGCGAGTCGGGGGACAGGCAAGTAGTTTGCTGATATCTGTGACGGATGTTCACTTTTTGTACCCTTGCATTTTGATGCGATGAATTCTCATACAGTGCAATGTACAGTGCAAAGTGTTATAGTCATCCACCTTACATTATGCCAGTGTAAAAAGCCTAGCATATTTCACAATCTCTGCTCTTTTAGCAATGAGAACTGATCACCACTTTCAGAGTTTGGGAGTTCACAGGCGAGTTGTGCGAAAAGAACAACTACCGCGGCCCGCAAAGTCCATGGAAGAGAACAACCCAAGCTACGGTGCCTTGACCGAATTCAGCCTCAGCTCAGGACTATTACAAGGAATTGCATTTCAGCATACTGAACAACACTATTAAAGAGATCTCCCAGCGATTTCAGGAAAATTACATTAACATTTTGACTGCACTTAATCACATCCTCAGCTCTAATACGGACACCGAAGAGGACTTGACATTTATTTTTCATCACTATGGATTTCCAGAAGAGGAGATGAATGAAGAATTGTCACTTTCAATGCTATGTCAACTGGAGAAGCGAGTTTTGAACAACGACTGTCACTGTTCAGAGAGTCAAAGCTAGTCCACAGTCTTTTAAACGTTGGCAACCTCTAAGTTATTCTTGATTGTGCCAATGAACACTGCATCGTGTGAAAGAATTTTTCTTGCTTGTGTCGACTGAAAACATATATGAGAAACACCATACATGAGAGACTCTTGGACATTGCAGTACTAAACATTGAACAGGCCATTCATGTGGATTTGGATAAAACAATTAATTGCTTTGATGCCATGCCTGGTGGTCGCCGTTTAGCTCTTCACTAAGGTATGCTGTTGTTTTGATACTTAAATTCGTAAAATTTCTGTGAATATTTTGCTGAGACAGGTACAAAAAGACTCTTAATTTTTTTCTTGCCCCCCCCCGCCCCAACTCGAGAGCCAAATGTCACCCATGCTACTAATATATATATTTATATCAAAATTTATATATTTATATATATATATATATATATATATATATATATATATATATATATATATATATATATATATATATACACACATACACACACACAGTTAACCAGCATTACAAATGCCCTACTTTTATCTCTGTGCAGAGAATATGGTATTATTTGGTGACAGGAGGAATGCATATATATTATACACTTGCCATTAAAAATAATGTAATCCATTAAAGAATCATTTTGATCGATTCTACAATATTTTTGAGTGGCTCACCAGTGTGTGACTCTCTATGACCTGGTGCAGAAGGATGATGAGAAGAGCTGAACCATTGATTGGAGAACCAAAAGAGAACAGATCAATGTCTGAACCTGCGTACGTCTGATAAAGACACACAACACATAAATAAATAAGAATATTAACATCATGTGTTATAACAAATACTGTACCTGGCAACAAATTGATGAGAAAACATGGTCCGTAACTAATCCCATTTTTCCACTAGACAGTGCAACACAACTTATCTCATCCTGCATTTTGTTGCTATTTCCATATACATACGATCCATGCTGTACTCAACTACTCCTGCTGAATTTGGTTATACCTCTTGACATGAGTGGGGCTCATTGAAACAGTGCAGACTGTTAGATTGTTAGATTGTTCTAACACGATTGTCACTGAATCTTACAGATTGATGTTTCTGACTGGAATCACTTCTCTACGACACAAAAAACATCAGAAGTGTAGTGACTTTTTGCCAAAGTTTCCTTTACTGAATTAAATTTATGATGTGCTCATTTGTCCTCATGCACAGCACATAATTTGAGGTTCAGCCACGGTCATTACTTCACACTGTGGCATGTCTCTCACACATTTGAACTTTTTATTTCTACTTTTATGATGTTTTTATTTTTGGAATAGTATTTTACAAAATCTGGTGGTATACTTCAAATGATGGTAAAACAAAACATAAACAAACATGCACTTTACAGTTAAATGAATTTGTTGTGTTTTAGCCATGCATAACCATCCTTCTGTTTACACCAAAACCCAGGCTTTCTTCTGGCACACCATGCAAAGAGCTGGCATGGAGTGTTAGCATATTGGCATGACATGCTATGCTATTCCTCTGCAAATTTTCTACCATGATCCTTTCTTGCCTCTCTAACCATTTTCCTCACTTTTTGTGGGAGCAAAACATACTTCTTCTTCCAGCTCTACTAGTTTTAAAATTTCAAAAAAGTTTGTGGACAGCTGACCATCACACCCATAAGTGGTTCTTCCCCAAAACTTTGGCACAAAGTTGGAAGAACACAATTGTATATGAAATCCTTGTATGCTGTAGCATTACAATTTCCAGTCAGTGTAAATAAGGGGCCCAAACTTGTTCCAACATGACAATGCCCATGTGCTCAAAGAGAGGTCCATGAAGACATGGTTTGCCAAGGTTGGTGTGGAAGAACTTGAGTGTCATGCACACAGTCCTGACCTCAACCCCACTGAACACCATGGCTTGAACTGGAACTCTGACTGTGCCCCAGGCCTCTTCACCCAACATCAGTGCCTGACTATACTATTGCTTTTGTGCCTGAATGGGCAAGAGCCACGCTCCAAAATCTAATGGAAAGCCTTCCCAGAAGAGTAGAGGTTATTATAGCAGCAAAAAGGGAATAAATGTGTTAATAATAATAATAATAATAATAATAATAATAATATGTTCAACAAACACATATGGGTGTGATGTCTATCATTACGTCCCACCTGATGAGCTCTAGAGAACTACTACTACTTTCCCTAGTAGTTTTAAATGATGGGAACACACTTGGCCAGGAAATGGACAGCCTTAAATTAAGATTTGTTGTTGAGTTATTCTGATACAGTCATGTGAAAAAATAAGTACACCTCATAGAAATTGTTTTTTTTTGGTTGTTTTTTTTTTTTTTTTAACATATTTGGACAAGCAAACATTTGATCCTCTTTGAAACAGTGCCTATTAATAAAGGTGATACATGATATCAAATGACATAAAATTGACATTTTGTAGTAATTTTCACAATTTAAATTAACAACAACAACAAAAAAAAACAGATCAGTTGCATGGAAAATGTAAGTACACCCCTACATTTATCAAGCCTTCAAATCCATAAAATTAGAATCAGGTGTTGAAGACTGGGTGCCAGTGATTAGAACCTGCTTAGTTAGTGCAGGTGGAACCTGTCTTATGTATACCCCTCTCATATCTAGTGTCTGGTGTTCCCTTTGTTATTGAGGTGTGTGGTGCCATCATGCCAAGATCTAAAGAGTTCTGTAAAGCCTTCAGAAAAAAAGGCTGTGGATGCATGAGTCTGGCAAGGGATTTTAAAAGATCTCCAAATAATTTGAAATTCATTGTTCCACTCTAAGGAAAATCATCTACAAATGGCATAGATTTCAAATGACTGCCTATTTATCCAGGACTGGCCGTCCCAGCAAATTCAGCCCAAGAGCAGACCATCTGATGCACAAAGAAGTCTCCAAGAACCCCCAAAATTAATCACAGGATCTGATAGTAAGTCTTGCAACTGTTGGTGTCAAAGTGCATGCTTCTACAATCAGAAAGAGATTTTTGACCTGACCTGCGTGGGAGGCATGCCAGGAAAAAGCCTTTGCTGTATAAAAATAACATTAGAGCAAGAATACAGTTTGCTAATCAGCATATAGGCAAAGACCAGACCTTTTGGAATAATGTGCTCTGGACAGATGAATTAAAGTTAGAGCTGTTTGGCCACAGTAACAGCAGACATGTTTGGTGCTGACCAAAGACAGCTTTTCAGGAGAAGCACCTCATACCAACTGTGAAGCACAATGCTGGAAATGTTATGGTTTGGGGTTGCGTTGCTGCCGCAGGGACTGGACAGCTTGCATTCATTGATTCGACTATGAATTATGCATCATATCAAAGAGTGCTTGATGATAATGTGAGGCCATCTGTCCAAAAATTGAAGTTGAACTGAAAGTGGACCTTTCAGAATTATAATGATCCTAAGCACACTAGCAAATCCACCAAGGAATGGCTCAAAAAGAAGAAATGGAGGGTTATGGAATGGCCTAGTCAAAGGCTGGATTTGAATCCCATTGTTAAGGGGGGGGGTGTTTGTTGGGGGGGCATTGAAACAGGCAGTAGATGCAAGAAAACCCTCAAACATCTGAAAGAATATTGCTTGGAACAGTGGTCAAATGAATCCAGCAGCCTGGTGGACAATTATGCAGAACACCAACAAGAGGTTATTTCTGCTAAAGAGGGCATCCACTAGTTTCTGAGGCCAAGGGTGTACTTACTTTTTCCACAGAAAAATCACATCTATTCATCTGTTGAATAAATCATTTTAAAAGCTAATTTTCCTTGTTGTTTTGTTCAAGTATATCAACGTTATTAACAGGCACTGTTTCGAAGAGGATCAAATGTTTGCTTGTCTAAATATGTCAAAAAAGCCAACGATTTCCATGGTGTATTCTTATTTTTTTTCACATGATTGTATATATTCAAATATTTACAGAGGTGAGTTAAAATTTGCAAAGAAGAGTGTTATGAAAATATGTAGACAGTGTAGTGGACGTCAAGATGAACTCACACAATATGGAATAAAGAAGCAGACCAGGCTTTGGTAAAAAGCATCCACCATGTTCAGCCAGAAGGTGGAGGGGAGGTAGGCCTGCAAGCAAAGAGAAGACATGAGCATATTGTAAACCCAAAACAGAAAAAAAGGTTAATTGATAAAGATAAAGGTTGTATGATTTCAGAGCTTCAAGGTAGGATAGACTGATTAATAATGGTTTTATTACACGGAAGGTTTGTGAAGCCTTTAGTATTTTCAATATGACTGCATAAATATAATAATATTGATTAGGGATGCACTGAAATGAAAATTCTTGGCCGAAGCCGAAACCGAATATGATGAAAAACTTGGCCGAAAGCCGAAACCGAACACGTTTTTTGGCGTTTTTTCCATTTATTTCGCCTTTTTTTCACCACTGCATAAATTAAATAGTCAAAATGTGCTTTTCAAAGAAAAAAAAGTCAATTACAAAAACTACAATTCCGAACTATTTATTTAACACTGAACATTTTTTTTAATTCCAGCAGGCATAGGCTACCAACAAGGCACAATATAACTTTAAATAAATAAATGAGTAAAATAAAAAGATTTTTATGTGGTCATCTTTGAGCCCCCTTGAATAGCCTATGTTAAGCCTATAACTGACTGCTGAAAGAATGGAACACTCTGTAGCCTACAACAAAAAAGTGCATTAAAAATTGCATTGACAAGAGTGCAAAAAATGGTTCTATTCGTCTGATAATATTGGGGATATATACCGCTCGCGTCCCTGTACACCTCGAGGAGTATTATAGTGGATATAGTATAGTTAGATATAGATGTCCCTTGATAGATTTAGTTAGCTTAAACTATAGATTAGTTCATTTAGTCCCCGCTGGTTTTTCCGCTCCCAGTCCATAGTACTAGTTCATGTTTCTTGTTTTGACCCTGTTTTCTGTGACTGCGACTCTGGTTCCCTTTACCTGTCTTGACTACGTTTTTTGGATTACGATTTGGATTTGTCCGCCTGCCCTTAAATAAATACATCTTTACCTGCTTCCATACTCTACTCCCTTACGTCTCGCGACGTGACAGAATACTCCAGAACAGAAACAAAAAAGTAAACATCCGAAGAGCACGTAGCACGTGCACATAGCTTGTGCATGCGGGCGCCCCCTCATCGAGGTCGTGACATTCGCGCATCTCAGTCTGGTTGCTAGGCTATTTGGTCGCATCATCAAACACGTCATTGTTCGGTCAAATCTATTCAGCATTTTCACTTATTCGGCCGAACACCAAAAATCCTTTTTTTTTTTTTTTTTTGCTATTTTTGGCCGAATAATTTCGGTTGCCGAACATTTGGTGCATCCCTAATATTAATATGTAATATTGGATAAATGAATGAGCAAGTATAATATTTTTGTCTTGTTCGTTTAATCGGGTTCTCTTTGTCTACTTTTTGGACTTGTGTGAAAATCTGATGATGTTTTAGGTCATATTTATGCAGATATATAGAAAATCCCACAAACTTTTAAGCACCACTGTATATGAAAACTAAGGGGCATTCAAATAATTTTCAGTCTCAACATATTCATCCAACCTGAATAAAAAGATAGAAAAAAAAAGTCAATTGCAATGTGAGTGGCCAGAAAACAATCCCTACATCTAAAATGCTGCATTGAACAAAAGCATAAAGAGTGTAGCAGCAGATCAGCAAGATGACTGCCAGGATACTTCCCCACCTGAGAGTTCTGTCCAGCTTTATAAAGCTGTGGTAGGGACAGGAGTGTGTCAGAAGACACGTCTTTATCCAGCACGCCATACAGCAGCGGTGGAATTGACGTAAACAGCAGGTTAAAGAAGATGAGCACCCAAGAATTACTCATAGTGCTTCCTGAGAAACCACAGAATAACTGGAACCAGAACAGCAGATTCACAAACATCTACAGAGAGAAAGTACAGAATTTAATTAATCATTGCTTTATGTTTAAAAAGCGGTTTTGTGTTCTGTTCTGCTAGAAAAATCTGTGTGTACATGTGTGTTACTTGATACTCACAACATTCTTATAAAAGAAGTACAGGATCATGTTAGCTAGTCGTGTGTAGCACCAGTGCCCATGAACCAGCAAGAGTTTTCTCAGATATTTAAATCTGGAGATGGCAAAATCACTGGACATCACAGCCTTGAGAGCACATAACAGAACCAGGCACATAATGTTCCATTACTTACTCTATACAAAACTTTCAGTAGGTAATGCACACTCATTCATATTGACTACGTTTACATGGACGACAGTAATCTAATGACCTTATTCTGAATAAGACAATATTGTGATTAAGGTGTTTACATGAGTCACGTTTAGAATACTCCTTTCATGTTCCCGTTTTACATGTTATAGAACATAGATCGATTAAAGTCACACATCATTACGTCCCCACGCCACACTGTCCGACGTTTCCTCCAGAATTTCATGCATCAACATACAGTTAGTCTTCATTCTGGTACCGTATACAGTTTTGGGTTTTTCATTTTCAATTTTACGAAAGCTTTGTCGTGGAAATTAGACAACACTCGCAGACTCGTCCTCTGAAGGAAAAAGGGTTTATTACAGAAAGATGGTTAATACAGGATAGAATAAAGCAGGATAGAATAATGAGAGCGCTCTGGAGTCCTTGTACTAAACCACTACTATATATATGAAACAAAGAGCATGACATAATTCTGTGTACCGATAAGAAGCAGTTTGAGGCAGTTCGAACAGGCTTTGTTTTAGGATCTTGGAAGATGTTTAGACGAACCTTGAACAGAAGAATATGTCTGTGTCTCTGTAAGCAGATAAACATTCTCTACTGATCTCAGTGACATGACATGGCCTTCTTAGGCATTATCCTCACATGAGAATGAAAAAGAGTAATTTCCCTTACAGCTTCAAGTGCAGTTAATTATTTGTCATGCTATACGTGCTAATAGATGACTACTTGAAAAAATGGGCTGCATCCGAAACCGTGTACTTACCTACTATATAGTCAGTAAGTATGCCTGTGTGTGTCCTGTCGCAAAATGTTACTCTCACACAATGTTAATAGTGTGATTAAGGTGTGTACATGTCTGTAATACACGTCGATAACGCAACAAAAATAGGAATACTCCACATGTCTTAATTCGACTTGTGTTTAGTTCGAGTATGACTTTAGCCGGATTAAGGTAATCAATAATCGCTGTTTACAGGGTAGTTTCTTAATCAGGGTATTGTCTTAATCGGGTTAATATCGGATTATTGTCGTCCATGTAAACGTACTGACTGTTTCTTTTCTATTTGTGAAGATGTACAAGAAATGGAAAGCGCATTCTAATGTTACAGTGTTTTAATGTACCCTTGAATATTTGATTTTAAACTATTCAAATGAATTGTACTGTAGAACAAATTTTCTTTTTTGATACATAAGAAAATGATTTAAATGGCCTAGGAGTACAATTTAAACCACTACAAAGAATGCCAGAAGAGTGGTTGAATCTGCATGAAGAAGAAACCTGGAGACCTGGAAACCTCCCCTACTCTGTTTATGCTAGTAATTGTGTATACTTCACTGTTAATCAGTCCTCCACTGGGGAATGCAAACGGTGTGTCTGAACCTCAGTCTGACTCAAAATTCAAAAAGGAGTCCATTTACTAAAATAAGCAACTTTGATGTACTTTTAATTTTGGAGTGTATCAACTGATACTGATTTTCAGAGATGTATATAACAGTAGCCTATTAAGGAAATACACCAAAACAATCAAGATTTGTTCATCAAAACTTGTGGTGAGAAATCTGGACCAATCTTAAATAATTTTACTTCCTTTTCACCTACACAACCAAGTCATCATTTATATCATTATATTATATTATTTCACATTATTAGATATACATGTGCAACTGGCAGAAGCAGTAAAGCACAAAATTATTCCTAATTTACATTATGACAGTAACCTAATCCTAACGTCCTAACGAATAAAAAAATTTGAATATCCTTAAACAATGGACCAGTGCTTCTTCAATACTAAAGATACTCACTCACACACACACACACACACACACACACACACACACACACACACACACACACACACACATTCCACTGCTATCAATGATTCATAAACTGTCCAAGGAGCAGTCTGATGAGCTCATGACTAAAGGATTTATGAGTTTGGACCTGAGTGGGAAGCTGTTTCCATTACCAACAAGCATAGTGTGTATCAATTTCAAGTCTCCAGAGGTTATACAGATGTTGCCTCTATATTGAGGTCAATGCTGAAATCTGACTCCCCAGTAACTCCTGTAACTAGAGCACAGGAGAGCAGAGAGAAAAAAAGAAGAATGGGAGGCGTGAACAAGCATACCTGCATGCCTTCCTGACCTGAGATCCCAACACCCACATCTGCCACCTGAATCATACTGACATCATTTGCTCCATCACCTGAATACCACACACACACACACACACACACACACGATTTAGCACATTACAGCAATTGACACACAAACACAATCTGATATTTCAGATGTAATGAAATACACGGTAATGTCCATTCTTCTGTTAACTTATTATTAATCTTCAAGGACTGAATAAATGTATATCCAATATTCACAGCATTGCCTGGTGCAACATTCTACTGACTGGGATTATGTACTTTAGTTTTATAAACAACAAACACTGCTAAAATTGTGATTAAAATAAACTATATGGCCAAAGGTTTGTGGACACTTGACCATCACACCTTCATGTGGTTTTTGAACATCCCCTTCCAGATTTAGTCCCCACTTTGCTGCTATAAATAACATTCAAGGGAAAATGTGATGCTACAGCATACAAAGACATCCATATACAAAGTGTGCTTCCAACTTTTCACTGTGGCAACAGTTTTGGGAAGACCCACATATGGGCGTGATGGTCTGGTGTCTACAAACCATATAAACACAAGCCATATAGTGCATTTCAGTTTGATACTCATGACATGATCATGGAGATAGCAGTGTGGTCTCCGAAAAAAAATTCAGGAAACACACTGTGGCTGAACCTGTACTCTAACTTAAATAGTCAAACCAATTAGTTCAACACTTTCATGGAACACACACTGACCTATAGCGAGGGTCATGACCCCCAGTGAGTCACCAACAAGTCGAACTACTTGGCTCTTTTGCAGGGGGGTAGATCTGCAGCATATGACCGATCGGCAGCTGACTGTTACATCCAGGAATACTTTCTGTAACTCCTTCTGCAGGGCAAAGTCTAACGTACGGCCATCAATCACTAGTGTAAAGCCGGAGATGCCAGCATCATCCTGAGACATAGCCACATCAAAATCAGACAACCCTTTGTCTTTAGCGACTTTGATCTCCTGCTGGAGTTCTAAAAGCCGAGCTTCACATGCTTCCTGTGAGAGGAAAGAAACATACACAAGATATTTACACTATAGTTATGTTCATAAAGGAAATTTAGTAAGCTGAACAAACTGTATACTTTTTGAATACTCAAGAGATCTAATTATTGCCTCACCTTGCTGTCACAGTTGGCAGTAAGTAACTGGTCAGTCGCTTGTAAGAGTTTACAGGCACATGCGATGTTAATGGCGGTCTCTTGTTTGTCCCCTGTGAGCACCCATACTTTAATCCCTGCCTTCTGTAAAGCTTCAATGGTCTCTGGAACATCTTCCTGTAATCGATCCACTATACCTGTCGCCCCTGAAGACAGAAAGGTTTGTGATGGTGCCAGAAGTAAAAAAAAAATTATTTAAGAAATAACAGCCATTTCAATTACAAGTATAATCTTATACATTATATGGCCAAAAGTATGTAGACATCTGACCATTACATCTATATGAGCTTAGTGGACGTTCCCATTCTAAAACCAATGGCATTAATTGGCCACCCCTATGTGGCTATAACAGCCTTTGCTCTTCTGGGAGGGCTTTCTACAAGATTTTGTCATGGGTCTGTGGGAATTTGTGCTCATTTAGTCAAAAGAGCATTTGTGAGTCATTGAGGCAGGTTACTCGAGTTCCTCCACACCAAACTCATCAAAGTTGTGTCTTTATGGAACTTCCTTTGTACACATGGGTACAGTCTCGCTGGAACAGGAAACTACTGCCGCAAAATTGAGAGCGTACAATTCTACAAAGTCTAAAATGTTTCTGCATGCCGTAGCATTAACATTAAGCTTCAAAGGAACTCAAACCCAAACTTGAAAATCAGCCCCAGACCATTATCCTACCTCCACCAAACTTTAATGTTGGCATTATGCATTCTGGTAGGTAGCATTTTCCTGGCATCTGCCAAGCCCAAATGCACCCACCAGACTAGACTGCCTTATAGTGAAGTGTGATTCATCACTCCAGAGAACACGGTTCCACTGAGTCCAGTTGTGGCATGCTTTACACCAATCTTAGGCTTGTGTGCTGCTGCTTGGCCATGGAAACCCGTTTCATGAAGTTCCTGACACACACTGCCTGTGCTGATGTTGCTCACAGAGAGTTTAAAATCTCTGTAATGAGCGATACAACAGAAGATAGGCGATTTTGACACACTATGCACTTCAACACTTGACAGCCCTGCTCTGTGAGTTTGTGTGGTCTACTGTATAGCAGTGGTACTCCATCCATCCTCTGTACCACTTATCCTACACAGGGTCACGTGGGAGCCTGGAGCCTATCACAGGGATCTCGGGGCATAGGGTGCCAATCCATCACAGGGCACAATTTCACACCCATTCACACAGACAATTCTGAAATCCACCTACAACACATGTTTTTGAACTGGGGAGGAAACGGGAGTACCCGGAGGAAATCCCAAAAGCACAGGAAGAACATGTACACTCCACACACATGGGGCGCACACAGAGTGGGATTTGAACCCCCAACCCCGGAGGTGCGAGGCAAACGTGCTAACCACTAAGTCACCACGCCCCCTAGTGGTACTCCATGACCCAAAATTAAGAAACACTGAGTTAGACGCATAAAAAAACAACAATTGCATCCTTTTTCTTCAGTTTTCCCTCCAAAGACATGTTCCAAAACACAAGGCTAAGACAGCCTACATAATCTGGCACAAAGTTTTCATCTGAACAATACTGCTGGAGGTGGAGCTTTCTGTACTGGCAGGCAATTGACAGCTTGTGGGCAATAAGGTGGTATTTATAAAATATAACAAAAAGTGTTGAAAATAACTGAGCCAATATTTAACCTTCTTATATACAGGTTTAGTAACAGAAAGACGAAGAACAGATTAAGAAAGTCCTTTTCAGCCTTTTTTTTTAATGAAATCACTTCAGTGCCTTACCTAATAATGTAAGGTTAGTTTCCAATCTCTGAGCGGATTCTAAAAGTAGTTCTTCCCTGTTTTCAATACTGGTTTCAGCAACAGTATGTTCAGTTAGCCATGCCTTATACTCCGCCTCCTGCAGGACCTGCCAATCGACAACAAACTTCCATATTACCGAGAACAGGAACAAAGAAAAGGGAATATATTCTTCAATACCAGTTTTTAACACAATTAAAAGGTAAAATTTTTAGATCAATTGTGACTAAACACCAAACCGTGAATCTCATTTCCCCTTTTTTTTTTTTTTTTAAAGTGCTGGCCATTCAAAGTAGTGGAGAGGGGAAGTGAAAAAAGTAGAATACATACTCTTTTTGCAACACAGAGTGTTCGCAGGCCTTCCTTGGCATAGTCATTTAGGTGTCGCTGTGTTCGCATCATGATCTCTCTAGAATTATCACCATTGTCTGGAAAACACACATCATTCAAACAGTGTCACAACAGCCCCAAGAGTACTGTATTAACATTATGTTAGCATTATAAAAAAGCCCAAGATGCAGTACTAAACAATGGTCTATAAGTTCTTTCAGTGAATGCAGACATTTTGCAATTAAGACTACTCTCTTCTCTGATAATCATGATGATCACTGATGACGGTAAAGACAGTTGGCGTTGTCAAGCATTTGCTCAACTTCTTAGTAATAAACAACTTTGTTGTTGCCGCCATCTTGGCAACTCTCTTGAGCAGTCATGTCCAATTATAAAAGACCAATTGCCTATCAACTTGAATGAGGAGACACGTAAACCCGACACAGATAAATTGAGGTTTCAAACACGGATTTGAAATCATGTTTAATGTCTAAAGAAATGGCATAAGTACATCCTTTGGGCACAATAACGTAAAGTTGTTTCTCCTAAAAAGTTGTGAAAAGGCTTGACACCAGCCTTCTTGACCATCATCAGTGATTCATCAGTATACATCATGATCAGTCCAGAGAATCAATCCCAAACCGCTGCTTTCACAAATACCTTCATGTAGCTAATCCACAATAACTCATATATTCTGTATATTATCTTAATTTTGGTAAGAGTAATAGATTAACATTTATGAGAAAGTTAAAGGATAACACTGGTGAAAAATCAGTAAGGACGGTCACAGAGATAGACAACAGTGCTCTATATCTGCACCTGCGTTAATGTAAGAATATGACTTTTTTTTTTTTAAATTTAACCATCTTTACCAAGTTCTTTTTGTTGAAGGGTGGGAGTTCCTGTAATAGAGCTACCACATGGAGTGTAAAGCACTATACTGTACAATTCATGTTTAAATCAGTAACTAACAGCTAGTTCAAAAAGATTCTCAGTCAATGCTGATTACTGACTGGAGACACCCATAGACACTGGCACAGAAAGACTGATGGAATCACACACCTGATGTCCCAGCCAGTTCCATAATGACACTGTCAGCTCCTTTGGTGTAGAGTACCACCTGGCTGGTGAGTGGATGACGTACCACTACTGACATTCTTTTGCGGGCAGAGTGGAAGGGCAGTAGGTGAAGCAGCGGCACAGTGAGTGGCCCGGTGCCTGGCAGGGCAACCAGCAGTTGCTCCGGGGACCTGCCCAGCAGAGTGCAGCCATACGCCCTCGCAGCCTGTACCAGTGCAGCCTCATCTGGGCTCTCTGCCTCATATAGCAACTCCTCTTCTTTATCATCGTTATCTTCTTCTTTATCATCTTCATCGTAGTCTTGGTCGAGGACCTCTGTGTGGTGCTGCTGTTGAGGCGTGATGGCAGAGCTGGGTGATGGAGAGTGTGTAGGTATATGTGGAGGCGTAGAGTGACTGTGACGACTGAGAGAAAATAACTTCCTGGTGTTACCAGAAGGGCTGTCAGAGTTCTCAGTGGGGGACAGTGAAAAGCGAGGGCGACTCAGTTTCTGCAGCAGAGTCTTCATCTCCTCCAGAGAGCGTAAAGGAGTGCGAGCCACTGGTGTCTTCACCTAAGGCAATCACACAAGCACAACTGAAGTTCACAAGTCATATTATAAGTTATGTACACTAAATGGAATAACTAAAAACACTACCATTACTCAATCTCTAGCGCTGAAAATCTGTAAATGATATGGCTAAACCGTAGCTGTTGGCACAGGTAACACAAGAGGAAGTGATTTACCAGAGAATAATAGAGAAGGTGTACTGTGAAGTGTATTGTGCGGTTCGTACCACATGACGTGGCTGACTGGGGGAGGAAACCACCACAGAGTTGCAGACAGCCAGGGCAAGGAAGAAGTCTAGGATTTGTGAGAGATCTGCAGTATCATACTTAATAGAAGAGCACTGAGGAAATGAAAGTGCTTGCAGCTTTTCATGCAGCTTCACATCTGGAATCACTGCACACTCCTGAGAAAGATTTATATGAAATCATATTCAAATAGCAACACAATCAAACACACATGAAAAAAAAAAAAGATGTGTTGCTTCTGTTTCAGTTTTCCAGTACTTACCATGGCGCTGCTAAAAGCCCCAGCTACATGATGATGGAGTGTGCTATGTGGCGAGTGTGTGTCAGAAGCAGCAGTGAGGGTGTTGAGGGATAAGGAACTGCGGTTGCAGCTGAGAGACTTCCTGGAGCTAGAACGCAATGCGAGTGTGCGCTCAGGTCGGCCAGCAACCTGCTCCTCATACTGCTCCATAGCTTGTGCTGGAAGACACACACACAAAGCACACGTGCACGCACACACGCACAGTTCAATTAAGATTCATTCTTCAGGGCCTAATTCACAATACACACTACTGGACTCCCCAAGTTAATTTAATAGGAACACCCATACCCCTGTTCATTCATGCAGTTATCTGAACAGCCAATCAAGAGCTTCAGCCTCAATGACTTTGTCCATTTTTGAGCATTTCAGAAACTGTTAATCTCCTAAGAGTTTCAAACACAACTGTCTCTAGTGTTTACACAGAATGGTGCCTGATTGGAAAAAGACCACATGTCCAGTTTTGGTTTGTAGCCACTGATTACTCTTCTTGGCTGACAAGACAGTTGTAGCCCATCTGCCTCATGGTTCATGATGTTGTGCTTGGAGATGATTTTCTGCTCACCATGGCTGTAAGGAATAGATATTTGAGCTTCTGTGGCCTTCTTGTCAGCTTAAAACAGTCTGGCCATTCTCTTTTGACCTCTCAACAACATGGCATTTCTGACTACAGAACTGCTGCTCACTGGATGTTTTTAACAGCATGCTGTGTGAACTCTACCTGCAGCCGTCTGTGAAAATCCCAGTTTATTGGTACATAGTAAAGTAGTATTTTTGTATGATAGAGGTATATTAAGTAAAAATTCCTATAACTAGAGGTGGGTAGTAATGCTATATATTTACTTCCTTACGTTTACTTGAGTAACTTTTCGGGGAAAAAAACTAACTTTTAAGAGTAGGTTTAACTTGCCATTCCTCTGTTACTGTTAAATGTTAATGAATATATGTAGTTTTAATAATTTGTTTATATCACTTAAAATGAGGTCTCAAGTCTCACGACATGCTGCAATGGTCTGAATGCGGATGCAACAACCGCTCACTTTTTTAGTGCCTCAGTCCTGATAGACAATGGGAAGATGGAAGCAGGAAGATGCGAGCGTGTCCACGGAGGCAGGACACACACACACACACACATAAGCACACACGCGCACACACACACAAACACACAAACACTCTCTCTCTACCCACACTTTCTCTTCTGTTCCATAGTCTGTTCATTTGTTCTCTGTTGTCTTGTTTAAATGCAGATGCTGCCAAGTGTGTGTTGTTAACATGTGAAAATAAGGACAGTCATTTGAAAATGTTTGTTTTTTTAGAGGTGGTGTGAGATTTTGTGTTGAAAATGACAGGTTCTGTGTTATTGTACCATCACAAGATGCTTCATCTTTAACCCAGGTTTTAATGATAATGATAATAATGAGTCTTTATTGATCACATATACATATGCACAGTGAATATGCACATTCTTCTCTTTGCATATCCCAGCATGTTAGGAAGCTAAGGGTCAGAGCGCAGGATCAGCCATGATACAGCACCCCTGGAGCAGAGAGGCTTAAGGGCCTTGCTCAAGGGCCCAACAGTGGCAGCCTGGCAGTGCTGGGGCTTGAGCTCCTGACCTTCCGATCAGTAACCCAGAGCCTTAACCGCCAAGCCACCACCAATAATTAGACATAATAAATAATTAAATAATTAGTGGTTGACTTGCACAGCATATTATATACAGAAAATACCTTTATGTAACATATACCTGACTCGCCGAGTTACATTTGTGGCACTTGTATTCAAAACATTTTTGAAGTTTTTGTCCACTTGACAATCTGACTTACATACAGTCAGGCATTTCCAAGCCACAGCTATTTCACTATGTGGTCTTGAACTCTTTTTTTTACTGCCAATGGGCATGCAGCATGTTTACTTTAATCCACAATGAGCAAACTAATTATATATCTGTAAACATGACTGCATCACTTAACAGTTCCTCTTGTCACTATTAAACAGAAGTGTTGTGGTCTCAGTAATAGAACGACTACAGCAGCCCAGACCAAAGAGTGTTTTCCAATTTGGTAAAAGAAAGTTGACGTGCCCTAAATGTACAAATTTAAAATCAATAAAGCATATTCTAATGCAATTAAAATAGCATTTTTAAATGTTGGACAGCGCTAGTACAACTCATTTGTAGTATAAACAAACCAGAGAAGAAAAGTAGTTGAGGTAGTTTAACAAGCTCAGACAAAAGCACAGCCGCATGGACACGTTTGTTGTCAAATCAGAATGGGATAAGTGCAGGGCAAAACTCACCATGCTCATTATGAGGGTACTCCTTGCCGGCGACAGTGCACCGACGAAACAGCATGCGATTTTCTGTCAGGGTTCCTGTCTTATCTGAGAACAAGTACTGGATCTGTCCCAGGTCCTCAGTGATATTCAGTGCCCTGCACTGTATACCAGTATCCAGCCTGGCATCATATAGATCCAGATCATTCTGGATAAAATAGATCTGCCCTAATTTCACTACTTCTATAGACACGTACAGAGAAATGGGAATGAGAACCTGTAACACAGAGGCACAGTGAGATGAACATGGGAGTAGGTGGGAACCCGAGACTTCTGTTCAGTTGGATAAGCCTTGTTTCACACAGTATGAGGAGCGGATCAGACATGTAAGCAGAAGAAAACTACACGGTGGACTTTTTCCAAACAAGGAATGCTAGTTTATTACATTGTGTTGATCATGATATTGTGAAATCTACTGGATTAAAAAAAAAAAAAAAAATTAATTTAAAGTGCACCTATTATGGTTTTTCAAACATGACCTTTCATGTAGTGTGTTATAGAGCTGTTTGTGAAGGTAAAAAGTCTGCAAAGTTTCAAAAATCAAAGCGCACGACAAACTGAGTTATTGACTCTCAAAAGAAGGAACCGATTCTGAACAGCTGAAACGAGTCGTTAGTAATTCCAGACTTACTTCCTGTACTAACCTACGTAGGTTTGTAACAAAAAGCCCCACCTCTGGTCTTCATTAGCTGCTCGCTGACAGCGGTAAACCAATCACAACAGACTGGGGCACCTGACCAATCAGAGCAGAGTATACCCTCTGAAGGGAGGAGTTTAGAATGAATCCTTTAGAGCGGATCATTTAACAAGTAACAGGTAATGCTGCAATTTAAATTATGAGCACATTAAAGTGTTTTTTGACCTTGGATGCATGTAAATCTATTGTATGAGACCTTTAAAACAAAATTAGGCACGTTTCGAAACCTAATAGGTGCGCTTTAAAGATGTTTATTAGACATTAATTTAATTACTGACCTTTTTAATTTATTCTGGTCAGGGCATGAGGTGGGAATACAGGGCACCATGCACACACACGCATACATTCTCTCTCTCTCTCTCTCACACACACACACACACACACACACTCGTTCACACTTTGGGACAATCTAGCAAATCCACCTACTAGAATGTATTTGTAAGTGGGAAGAAACTGGAGAACCCAGAGAAAACCACACGGACATGGGGAAAACATGCAAAACTCCACAAAATCAGTGGTGTAAAAGACATTGATGTATAAACAAACAGAATTACTATGGATGGTTACTTGAAGCATCCATAATTCGAAGCACCGTATTTCCTATAGCCTGTGTGAAAACGGGGTAAGAAGCAGATGAAGACATGCAGACAGTGCGAACAGGTGAATAAGTGTTTGTGTATTGTTACAAATACACACCTGCAGAACAATGATCATGGTCCAGAACATGTAGAAGCCAGCAAGAGCTGGGTGTGTGCCATCTGAGATCATAAAGATCGGATCCTTCAGGCTGCTCAACCACACACCATGGCCTAATTAACAGCAACATCAACCATTTTTTAACAAGATTTCAAGAAGTAGATTTCAAGAAGTAACATCACCTTGATATAATTTGTCCACACTCTGTTGATTTAGCTGATGCAGAGTATGTATTAGATATGTGTGTGATTGTGTGTATGTGTGCTTGTTCTTACCCACAGCAGCAGTAATGCACAAGAGCAGTAGTAAGACTACACTCCAAATAATGTCTATGTTGAGTTTGCGCTCCAGATTACTTCGCTTATAGCGTGGGCCACTGTTATTCTGCATTGCTTTTGTCTCATGACCTACACACACACACACACACACACACACACACACACACACACACAAACAGTCAAACATTTTCAGCCATTTAAATAATCCATGTTTCCCATTGTACGTAAAGAAGTGTTTATGTCCTTGTCAGCATAATGAATTGTGTGTTTACTTGATGCGCTGTACCTGCATAGACCACAATGCCA
Source organism: Ictalurus furcatus (assembly GCF_023375685.1). Classification (NCBI taxonomy): domain Eukaryota; kingdom Metazoa; phylum Chordata; class Actinopteri; order Siluriformes; family Ictaluridae; genus Ictalurus; species Ictalurus furcatus. The sequence goes on along the minus strand of NC_071257.1, from coordinate 14,477,908 downwards.
ATCACAGTCTCAGTGTTCCTCACTGTACAGCTCCTCAACAAGAGATTTTCACTATGTAATCCCACCCGTACTTTATCAGGGTGCTCCCTGAAAACACACGCACACAGTATTTGTTAAAGCTGCAGTATCTAACATTTTTTTGGTTAAAAATGACCAAAAATCAATTATTGAGCAAGTACGTAAAAATCAGTGTTCAAAACTGTCTCGTTACCTTACCCTGATTCGCAATGGTAAACTTAAAATAATGATTTATAATTTGAGCTGTCGGGTTGGATTTGGTGGGAAATTGGTCTTTGCGTGGTTGCATGAGGATGGTGGAGTGTTTGTAGCTTGTTCTTACAAGAGTCGCTTAGAATTACATTTTAATCTGGATAGTTCTAAACGCAATCACTGTTGACAGAAACCTTGAACTGCGTAGAGCCTGCAGTCATAAAGGGAAAGCGACAGAGCCCGTGCTAAAACGTGAATAAATATCAGCATGGCTTTCAATAGGTGGAGACAACTCTGAAGGGACTGAAGACTGATGGAGAGATGGCTTTTTTTTCCTGCTGAACAGGTAAGACATTTCAGTGGCTCAACAGGTAGCTAGCTAATATTAGCGCACTTGTTCACTTGATTCAGCTAGGTATCGAGTTTCCTATGTTGTTTGTTCGTTTTATTTTGCTGTGGTCAGTGTGGTAAATTGCACTTATTTTCTGCTAGCAATTCAACTCTACTCCAAGAAAACCGTATCCGCCGCCACCTCCGATTACATGATTAGAAATCATTATTAGCACTAATTTTGTGAGTCTTTAGTAGTTTCATGTCATTTCTATATGATCTCAACTGTAATTACCTTAACCTGCTTTAATATACTCATGAAATGACAGGCTATAATTTATTTATTTTTTTTAATCAAATCAAACGCCTAATCCAAACATTTTGAAAACTTTGTCTGCTGGCATCAGAGTGTATAAGCACTTTTTATCTGATTATAAGTTGTGCTGATTATAAGACAGTGTGCACTACAGGCATTTTGACAGTCGGTATCTGATTATAACCTAAACTGTTATGCTTTCATTATGGCACGTAGCTATCGAAATAGTTGACCAGTGAATGGCATGTATTCACTGTATGAGGAAGTCACACCTAACTAGCAAGGCTCTAGATATCTTTCACATATGCAGACTGATGGTTTTTACTGCCTATTCTTGTTAAACTGGGCTTCTAATCCAACATGATCTTTGAAGAAAGCCTAGGTAAGATTAGGATGTTGTTAAAAGCAGCAAAAACAAATTTTGGTCAAAACCCAATTGTTTGTCTTTTCTTTTGGCCTTTTGGCAGAATTCAGTCACAGCAAAATCTGACGGTTTTCCCCCAAACTCCACACTTCTCTGAAATTTCAGTCGTTAAGCCACACTCACATGTAGCCTCTAAAACGTCTCAGATCATCATTGGGGGTTTCACACTCAATGCGGCTGCTGAAGTTCTCTGGAGTAAATTCCGATCCCTGAGGCAGAAGCGCGTGCACACACACACACACACACACACACACAGTTATTGTGCTTATATTTCTTTTGACATTTTGATAAAGTCATTACCATTAAAAAGGAGAAGCAAACACTAAGGGTGATGGCTCACTTGTTGTGGTAGGTCTTTGACCACCTGTCTCTGTTTCAGATTGGTTTCTCCGTCCAAGTTGGCAGTTTCGATGTGACACACTCCATTTGGGTCGGATGAGTGGAGCAGCACCAGGTCAGCGGGAATGATCTCATTACAGCACAAATGCACCACATCACCCACACACACATCAGCCCAGCGCCTCTCCACGTAGCACTGCTGTTTACTGCAACACAAAGAAATATTTAAAGCATGAGAAGTGGAAGTCAGAAATATTTTTTTTTACGGTAACGTAAAACAACAACAAAAAAAAAACATTAAACATATTTGAATTCTAGAGCACAAACATACATATCTGCACCACCCCATGTGTAATAGCTGCTTCAATAAACAAATCATCATTCATCCGTTCAACTTAAAACCCAGAAATTGACTTCTGAATGGCTACAGAAGACAAAAATGAAGGTGTTAGGCCCTGAAAACTAAAAACATATAATTGAAGGAGGGACATTTTCTTTTTCCACATGACTGCATGTATACTAATTATGTATAAACATACAGCCGACTTTAATGTTTAATTTAGTAACTGTGATTGAAATGCATTCAACCCTTTTGTTTATACATCAGGTTTTTGTGTTGGGAGAAGGACATGTACACACTGTGACTGTGATTATTTGTGTACCAGTATAGAATGCTGCACTGTATTCTCAGAGGCAAAAACACAAACACAAAACAGGGCCTGATTCAGGTTTAGTGCACCTGTACCTTGGATATCTGCACACAAAAAAAAACATGTCAGTGCTATAAAGACTATGTTGTGGATTAACCATTAACTCAAGTCTCACTATCATGATCATAGAACCCCTGAAATGTGGTCTTAAACAATAACACATCATATTCAAAAGTTCCACATGTGAAAATTGTACAGTAAATTGTTTCACTGTATTTAATCTGAAATGGCCAGCACCTCTGTTAATCAGAACAATGCCAAACTGAAAAACAACCTACCCATTGAGGGGGGAAAAAAACAGAAGTAAGATAAAAGGATATGAGCACATCACTAGGCCAAGACTAACAACAGAAAGCCATAAATTACAGCTCAATTATTTACACCTTTAACTTGGGCAGGAAAATAGCTTTCAGGGTTTCTTACATACGTGTGCAATCCTTATCAATAAATAACAGCTTTAAGAGACTGCATTTAGTAGAAAAGAATTAAAAGAATTAAAACAAGCCCAACTGAGAAAAACATCAAGGTTTTAAACCAGAAGCATACGAGAATAACTGAATACTGTAACACTGTGAAAGTGAAAATTAAAAAATAAAAGTAAACAGAAATAATATGAGCAAAGCATCATTTCATTTTGCTCATTTATGTAAATCGACTGGACACTAACTGCACTGAAGGTGCATACGCTCAAATAAGTTGTATAGTTAGTCGAAGATGGCTTTTCCTATCTTTGGATTAGCATCCAGTTTGTCTGCACGTTTGTTCACCTGTTATACAATTTACATGGCAGGTTGTTGGCCTGCCGGTCAGATATTCTTCTTCGCTGATCCTCCCATAGGTCCTTTATTGCCGTGATTGACATTACCAGAAAAATAGGTATTACTCCAATCTCGGGCTGAAACGCGTTCACGATAGGCACGAAATTTAACGAAGCCAGAAAAATAAAATAGATGTTGGCAAAGCGGTGAAGCTGTTCAAACAGGTTTTTGGGGATAAAGGAGAGGAAAGTGTACTTTGTGGTCCTTATCTTATTCCCGCAGTATGTCCGGTGCCGACCCTCAGCTTTTTCAATCCAGTTTGGGACCACCAACCTCCTCTTCTTAGCCTTTGCGTATCTTGGCATGTTAAATTCCAGACAGAAAAGTCCAGGCATATAAGCTCTGGACATTTAGTTATTATTAATAAATTTGAACCATTTCCCCCCAGCTTTTGATCAATTTAAGCTCCAACGCTTGCACTGCGGTACTCAGTTCTTCCTAAGAGAGCATGTGTGTGATGTATATATCTGCCACACCTAATGATAAGGCTAAAATACACAAATTGAGGGGCCATAAACCAGCCCGCATAGAGACATGCTTTCAATAACTGATAAACGGGAAACTCATTGTAGTATGCAACCTGCTGGTTGCTAAGAGGTCCACAGCTATGAGAGTTACTAACTGTATATCACAAGTGAGACGTATAAAAGAACAGGGTGATCACTGTACAAAAATAATATCAGTAATTTAACAGTTAAAACGTACAATTATAACAATTAATACAATAATGGCAGTTAATATTACATTTTATTGAAAAGGGGATAGTATATTTTGTATAAATCCAGCATATTAATTACATTAATACTCAATAATTTTCAGTAACTCCAGTAATTAATTTATTCTGGTCAGGGTCACTGTGGACCTGAAGCCATTCCCAAGAACACAGGGTGTGAGATGGGAATTCAGCCTGGATAGGATGCCAGTCCATCGCAGGGTACAATGCACACAGACATTCACACACTCATTTACACTTGAGGCTAATTTATCTTAGCCAATCCACCTATTGGCATTTAGAGATGGGAGAAAGCCAGAGAACCTGGAGTAAACACAAAATGCACAGAAACTCCATGCAGACAATAACCCAAGCTCACAACCATGACACTCTGTACATGATACTCAAGATTTTTAATTTTGAGTATATTGGCTTAAAATGAAGTCTTGTCTAGTGTCTAAAAGTGTTGCTAGAGGCTTGCACTTGATTGAAGGTCTCAACCTACCTCTCAAAACTTTGTGTGCTGTACTGGTAGGACCCAAGTGTCTACATGGTGGGTGAACCCTAAGAAATAGACTATGGAAACAGTTTACAAACTCCCCTAAAGCAGAGAAATAATGTGCTGTGTATGGACATACACTGATCAGCCATAACATTAAAACCACTCACAGGTAACATGAATAACATTGATTATCTCATTACACTAGCACCTGGCAAGGGGTGGGTTATATTAGGCAACAAGTCAACAGTCAGTTCTCAAAGTTGATGTGTTGGTTGCAGGAAAAATGGGCAAGCGTAAGGATCTGAGTGACTCTGACAAGGGCCAAATTGTGATGGCTGGACAACTGGGTCAGAGCATCTCCAAAACCACAGGTTTTGTGGGGTGTTCCCGGTATGCAGTGGTTAGTACCTACCAAAATTGGTCCAAGGAAGGACAACTGGTGAACCACAGACAGGGCCATGGGTACCCAAGGCTCACTGAGACATATGGGGAGTGAAGGCTAGCCCGCCTGGTCTGATCCCCACAGAAAAGCTACTGTAGCACAAACTGCTGGCTATAATAGACAGGTAAGAGGCTGTGTACCCGCAGACCAGTCAGAGTGCCTATGCTGACCCCTGTCCACCACAGAAAGCACCTACAATGGGCACATGAAGCATTGGAAGAAGGTACCTGGTCTGATGAACCACGTTTTCTTTTACATCATCATGTGGACGGCCGGGTGCGTGTGTCGCTTATCTGGGGAAGACATGGCACTAGGATGTACTATATGAAGAAGGCAAGCTGGCAGAGGTGGTGTGATGCTCTGGGAAATGTTCTGCTGGGAAACCTTGGGTCCTGGCATTCATGTGGCTGTAACTTTGACACGTACCACCTACCAAAGCATTGTTGCAGACCAAGTACACCCCTTTATGGCAACGGTATTCCCGAATGGCAGTATCCTCTTTCAGCAGGATAATGCACCCTGTCACACTGCAAAAATTGTTCAAGAATGGTTTGAGGAACATGACAAGTAGCAGGATGTGCTGGACAAACAAGTCCGATCCATGGAGGCACCACCTCGCAACTTACAGGACTTAAAGGATCTGCTGCTAATGTCTAGGTGCAAGATACCACAGCACACCTTCAAAGGTCTTGTGAAGTCCATGTTTCGACGAGTCAGAGCTGTTTTGGCGGCACAAGGGGGACCTACACAATATTAGGCAGGTGTTTTTACTGATAATGCTGATCTGTGTATTTGACGACAATGTCTGATGCCATGACTGGAAAAAAAAAGCCACCTATCAAAAATCAGGTAAAACGGTTCGTTCAACGGATTTTGTACAAAGTGCTATAAAAGATTCAGAGGCGATTTGGAATGAGCATATATCAATTACCCTATCTGTAACACAATGACGTTTAATGCCGCTACTACGGGAAATCTGACTATATATGTGTGAAAGCCTGACTGAAGCTATTCTCATTCAAAGAAAGTGCAGCCTGTCACATGCAATTATGGCATAGGCCATACACTGAATCTAATAGGGCATATAGTGTGTCACAGCTAGGCAAAGTACCCATAATCCTCCAAATTATCACTATTTCCACTGCCACAAGGGCCATGCTATACCCAATGCTCATGTTGAATTTGGTTATCTTTCTTGACCAAATAGATTATACTGCCATAGATATTAGAAGAAGCATTAGATTATGTGCTCATGTCAAATAAATTGCAGATGATAACATTTGTAATTTCCTTTAAAGAAAATCAAAGGGAGGCAATATCATAGATTTATCCATTTTTATTTTCATTTATATACCCACATACTGACCCACTGTACACGTGTGTGAGATTGTTGTTTATCCTCTGGTCATAGCAGTAGCGCCTGTAGTCTTCTATGGCATCTTTGAAGGCGATGACAGTGAGCACGACAATGAGAGGGATCATGGTAATCTCCTTCTGAAAGGCCTCCACCACTGGAACCCAGTTCAGCAACACCAGGAACAGGAAGTACAGGTTTGCCGCTCTGTAGAAAAAAAAAAAAAAAAAATTCACTTGGATTAAAGTCTGGGCTTTGACTTCATACAGTGATTCTTACTCATTTTTCATATACCAACTGACTCACTGTGAATTGTCTTTTTTCAGCAACTTCCAGATCAAGCCACAGATTTTCAATTGGATTTAAGTCTGGGTTTTGACTTTGGCCATTTCAAAACACAAACCTTCTTTTTTCAAACCATTCCTTTGTAGTTTTTTCCCTTTTGGAACATGCATTTTTGAACATATACTAAATGCCAATGTCTGGCTGACTGGAACAGGTTCTCCAACAATTTGGCTCCAGCTATGCCGCCTGTGATGGCAACAAGCTTTCTAGTACCTCCGGCTAAAAAGCAACCCTAGAGCATGATGCTACCACCACTGTGCTTAATCACAGGAATTGTGTTACCTGTTATTGGTGCTTGGCTGTATTTGGTTGCACAAAATATGCATGGATTCATGCTTGTATATTTAGACCAAATGGCTCAAGTTTAGTCTCATCAGACTACAAAATATTTGTCCCAAATCTCTCAGATTTGCTGGCCTTTCTCAGAAGTGGCTTCCTTCTTGCCACTCTTTCATAGAGGGTGGCTCTGTGATGAGCTGATTATATTAAGCTTTGCACAGGTTATCCTATTTCAGCTAGTGAGCTCTGTAATCCCTTCATGGTTGTAGTTGACTCTTGGATGTTTCTCTGACAAGTGCCCTTCTTGTCTGATCTTGGTAGTATCTGGGTTGTGCCACACATTTTCCACTTTATTATTATGTCAGAGACATTTATTATTTATGTAATGTGAGCTCTCACTAATTAAAAACGAGTCCTAATTCAGATTACTAAAACAAAGAGAATGAATACTAATTTGATGTTGCAAGGCAGCTAAAAGAGAATTAATCACCGGAGGATGAACACTTTCTGGATGTGCTGATGTACTCAGACAGCAACCATTCCGCTGTGACTAAAGGACCTCTCTACTTTCCTACTGTGTTATAACCTTAACGTGATTCTGTGTTAGCTCCACCATTTGCATCTGTCCAGCTGTGACATCAGAAGCCTGTCTGAATAAAAGTAATCAGGGAAAACATAGCTTTGTTTCAAATGAGAAATGTTTACAGCTCCAATCCCTACAGTCCATACATGCAAATTAGGGTAAGGATAAAAATGACTGACTATAAATCATTATCATGAAAACCTTTACATAACTACCTACAGTAAGTTTCAATAAGGCCGCCTACTCAGTCTATAGCAGCTTGGTCTGTCCAGACACTGAGGTGATAAATATTGCTTACAAGGCAGATATATCTGGGCTATGGACACATCACTTGCTACAGCTTTGTTAATTCTTTATTCATTATCCATAAGGGTAGGATTTACATCGGGTAGGATTTACAAGGCCGCATTTACACTACATGGTTCAAGTGACCCAATTCCGATTTCTTTAGTTGACTGGAAGTTACCCTGGATTCCTTTGCGAGCTTGGGGACTATTACATGTCTTGCTCTTGGAGTGATCTTTGTTGGTTGACCACTCCTGGGGAGCGTAATAGTGTTGAATTTCCTCTATTTGTACACAATCTGTCTGACTGTGGATTGGTGGAGCTCAAACTCAGCCTAATGAGCATCAATAACTGTTTTTTCTGAGGTCATCAGAAATCTCCATTGTTTCTGATACACTTCCACAAACATGTTGTGAAGATCAGTCTTTAACAGAACACCGTTCTTTAAATAAAACAGGGTGCTCAGTCAAACCTGACTGTCATCCCATGGATTGAAAACACCTGGCTCTAATTTCACCTTCTAATTGCCTGCTAATCCTAGAGGTTCACATACTTTTTCCACTCACAGAGTGTAATATTAGATGATTTTCCTTAATAAATAAATTATCAAGTATAATATTCTTGTCTCATTTGTTTAATTGGGTTCTCTTTGTCTACTTTTAGGTCATATGTATTCAGAAATATAGAAAATTCTAAAGGGTTCACAAACTTTCAAGCACCACTATATATTGTACTTATAGCCAGTCCCAGTTTGACAATTACACTCTGGTTCAAATATACACTGAGTCGACTGTGTGAAAGTTGGAAGTGAGTTGGTGAGTAATACACCAACATTACAACATTTCACACGATTGACATGACTAAGGAAGAAGAGCGTTTCAAGCTTTTAGAATGTCAAGTGTTTTAACCTCTCTCTTGCATGAATCTAAGCTTGACCCACCTATTTTCAATAATACTGATCTCTCGAGTGGCTTCATGCGATCAATTACAGTACATGAAACATAATTCAAATCTGACAAACCCACATTACCCACTCAAGTCCTTAGAACTACCATGTGAGTCAAGCTACTAGTTTCAAGTGCTCAAACCTTACCTTACAACGACTTATTTTTCACTATTCTTTTTCAAATTCTTTTTTTAAGTGCCCTTAGTTAAACAGTAAAGGATGTGGAGAGGTGCGTTGGACCATGCTCACTTTAGCACACAAGCTATGTGAATTTTCTAAGCTTAGGTACCAACCACATAAGGCAGAATATGTGTAAATCATTTGTAAACATGCATCAGAAAAGTATAGTCGCTTTTCATGGTTTGCTGTGCCGCATTTGTTGTACGGGTTTGAGGGATGAATCCTTACTATGATACTGAAAGCTTAAAGTTATTACATTTCATACTCATGTATGCGATTTCACACTTATTCAGAATTTATTGTTTAACACTAGGACAACCTTAGACACAGCATCTGTTAGAAAAAGTTCAGTACAACACAACCATCACGCTTTTTCAGCTATCTTGTTTTGTTGGCTTGTTGAATGAGAGATACGGTATATGATGAAAAACATGTCACAACACTAAATGTAGTTTTTTCTCTATTCAAATTTTTTTCCTTTTCTGCAACATTTCACTTACTGACAAAGAATTTACCTGCTAAACTCTAATAAAAGTACGCATGTGAAATATAATACATAATTGTTGCTTCCATTTCCTACATTTCAAAACACTAACATAAAACCTTTCAGATAGAGGATAGAGACCTGCTCAACAAGAACTCTTTCAATTTAAGTCTATGCCATTCAGTTTGTGCACAGAGGGCTATGAGCATGAATTTGGCTGACCTTAAATGCAAATTCTGCAGCTTGTCCTTGGATGATTGCTTCTGTCTTTTGACATTCTGAAGATATATGCTGTATTATGTTTTCCTGGCATTAAATCGCCCGTTCTACAGCCACAAATGGTGCATAAAACATTCTATAACCAGTCTGTACAGGATATTGTGAAGTTGTTTGTGATAGCTGCGGCAAAAAACGCTTGATTTTGCTGTGGCATTTTTCTGAATTTGCGATGCAATTTGCGAGCTTTTTTTGTGTTTATTGTTTTTGCGGAAAACTACTTGAGTTGGAGAAATTGCAATTGTATGCAGTGATGTTTATTGGTAAATGAGACCTTATAGCTGTCCTCATGTTCAACGCACATGAATTGAAGAGGGCTTTGGCTGAATGCATGTTGTGATGATGCTACATGATGCTTCTTGGCTCAAATCTGTGGAAAATCTGCGGTAATTTTTAAATATTGCAAGCTCCTCTGAATATTGAGGAGTTTGCTTGATTTTGCGTTAATTTCTATGATCGCAAAATCATGAAATGCTGGAGGGACTGTATTACAGAACATAGCAGATGTACGCCGCACATTGCACAAATCAATAATGTCCTACTCAGCCAACTGTTGGAATGATCCATATTAAATGGCTTTTTCTTAAGGTCTACATCACAGCAGTGACATACCGTAATTTCCGGACTATAAGCCGCGACTTTTTTCACACGCTTTGAACACTGCGGCTTAAACAATGATGCGGCTAATTTATGGATTTTTACGGGCTAACGAGCTTCATGCCGCCAAAACATTTAGCCTCGTCACATCAGACCAATGAAATTACCGAACAGGTCACAATGGACCAATGAAACTGTTCGAATTAAATCAAACGCATTCACACTAAATTCTTCAGATCAGTCATTTTGTGCTTCATGCACACCCCCTCATCATGGAAAACACACAAAGAAATGCATATGATGCAACTTTCAAGTTAAAGGCGATCGATCTGGCTGTCGAAGAAGGAAATAGCATGCGAAGAGCAACTTTTGCTCAAGTCTGCCAGTGGATCCTAACAGCGTGGAGCAGTGTCAAAAAATCTACAATCACCAACGGGTTTCGAAAGGCTGGACTGCTGCGTGATGAAGAGGACAGCACAAGCTCAAGGGCAAATTTGCCTCAAGACGTAAGTGACATTGAGAGTGACAACGAAAGAGAGACTGAGGAAGTGTGTGACGAAGTACCGGTAATTCTGTGGCTGTTCAATTCCAACACCGAAGATGACGACTTAGTTTTAGTGCGCAGGAGGAAGATGAAGATAGTGATCAATGACTTTTCCTGGTAGGCAACTGTATATTTTTTTTAACCAGCCGTGTTACAGGCACTGTTCAGAAAAAAGCATTTACGGTACGTATTTAATTAAAAGTTTAAAAAAAAGCTTTCTGTGTAACATCTTTCTGTGTAAATATCTCATGTTACAACGTGGACACCTGCGGCTTATAGACAAGTGCGGCCTATATATGTACAAATTTTTTTTTCTTTTTAAAGTTAGTGGGTGCGGCTTATATTCAGGTGCGCTCAATAGTCCGAAAATTACAGTAGTCTGATATAGCATCTGTCCCAACCAAAGAACTCAGGACAATTGAAAAAATTGTGTCTAAGCCATGCATATCTTATTTTTAGAATCATGACATTAACAAACCAAGACTCTGATGCATTGTCCTGGAGCCTGATGCCAAAGGACTAGAGTTGCAAAGATCTGTTTCAGAACTACAGTATTGTAGTAGGTCTAGACCTCCAGGCCCAACACTTAGCAGAACTGACAGATAAAGAGCCATCTTGTTAACTTCAGAAAAAGACACATTGATGGTTTACATACTCCAGAGGCTGCAAAGTTCTCAGAATACAGATACTAAGAAGAACTTGGAAACAAGGCTTCTTATTTATGACAGAACTACAAAGACAGATGGTTTTAGCATGTGCCTGGTTTTAGCAGGTTTTAGCTGTTATTTGCATCCAGTGTACAAGCTTAAGTCCCATGAGGGCACTTCTGTCCTCAAAAAGAGAAAACAACTGATTTTCACTGCTGTCTTTTTAAGAGCATCTGCTTTGTGAACTCCTAGAAAAACCTCTAATCGTTTAGGAAGTCATCCAAAATATGCAGGATTCTAAATCCCCAGGACCAGATGTATGGGTTTTACAAAAGCGATCTCATCTTATCTTCGCTGCTTGAGGAATTTAGTGAAGCACTTTCAAATTTATTTACATGACACATAAAGACAAAGACCCATTAGCTATAAGCTCATACAGGCCAGTGAGTCTGCTTGATAAAACACTAGCATAATATTTTAGACACCCGCATGGAAAATATTCTTCCTTCTGTGATTCATACAAATCAGACAGGGTTTAATAAAAACTGGCTTTTTTTTTTTTTTAACATCAGAAGATTGCTTAATATTATTTATATCCCCAGTATTGACCATAATCACCCAGAGATTCTTATTTCCTTGCAAAATGAGAGGGCCTTTACAGGGTAGAATGCAATTATATATTCATGGCCCTGTCACGGTTTGAATTTGGCCCAACATTCATCACGATCATTAAACTACTGCCCTCTTTCTCACTTTCTCCCCTCTTATTCATGCTAGCTATCACTAGCCATCTCACTGCAGGCTGCAAATCAATAGCCATCTCACTGCAGGCTGCAAAGACCTACCGTGTGTCTCAACCAGCTTCCTAGTTCAGTAGCCAGGGCACTGATCAGGGAGTCGGCTATTTTAAGGACTGTCAATCGCAAAATCCTTCCAGTACACTGGAAAGTTCGCTCCCTAAAAAAATCCCACAATGCACTGCAAAAACCAGGGAGCATCGACACTCACTATGTTCTCTTACTGGAAATGATGCCATGTTTTCTGAAGCCTCTCAGCTCGAGAAAAATGGGGGCTGAACACTCAGCCAACTTCGTCTACAAATATAAGCAGCTTGTTATCGTTGTTGTAGCTCTAAAATTATTACTTACGTTCACGATTTTTAACTTTATTTGACGTTCTATATACAGTTTGTTTGAGTCCAATGACTTAAGTGTTTCATGATTTAAAAAAACAAATCCAGTAGCTAGTGTAATATTTAATTTTTTTTTTTTTAATTATGATTTACAACACGAGTACATAGTCATGGCACCGGAAATTGAGTTATCAGTGTCCCAATGTGAGGTGAGCCAGGGTCCTTACCAGTGCCCAAACTCTTGTACATTATATACTGATTCACGACCTAGGGAGCTGATGAGACACACCCCTACAGTGAGATCCTCAGAGGATGGAAGGAACACAAAGAGTCATTATTTACTGACGACTTACTTTTGTAGATCTCCAACCCTTCAAAGTTAATGCTGGTCATCAAATCAACCCTGGAGAGGTTTGGAGTCGCATCAGGGTATAATATCAATCTCTCAAAGAGCATATTGTTTATAATTAACCCAACAGCTCAGCAACAAACATTCACTTTCCTCCCCTTCACAATCTCAAGGTATTATCTAGGGGTTGACATTACCATATCATTCTCTGAATTATTTAAGCAAAATTATTTGGAATGATATGATCATGCAGTGCAAAACACTGAAAGGTGATCTAATCTCTCTTACCTTTGTTAAAATGAATATCGGGCCTAAATATCTAGATCTTTTTAAATGTATCCCTCTTTATTAATAAGGCTTTTTTTTTTTAAATCGATAAGTTTATAACTTGATTTATTTGGACAAAAAGACCCCCAGTATTAAGAATAGTTATTTACAGAGACCCAAACCACAGGGAGGAATGCATTTGCCCCACTTCCAACTATTCCCGGTCATGCATTAATAATCTAGCTCTTTAATTTTTTCTGAATGGTCACACATTGAAAATCAAATCTTTCCATCAAATGTTTCCATCTGTTGCCCCAGCTTGCAATCGCTGTGGACAGATACCAGCTTCACTAGGCCATATGCTTTGTTATGGGCCATATGTCCGAACACTGATAGCTACTGGCTCACAATTGTTCAGGTCCTGTCTAAAATACTAAATCACTGGATCTAGATCCAGTCCTAGTTATTTTTGGTGTTAAATATCTCAGTATAAAGTTATCAAATCAACACAATTGCATTTATAATACTGTTAGCACATAGATTGATATTACTTAATTGGAAACAAAAGAATCCTCCTACCCACTCAGCCCTGATGAGGGACGTAATGCAACATTTTCAGTTAGACTAAAATTAGGTTTAGGGGAATGTTTGTAAACTTTTCTCTATATAGCAATCTTTCATAAGCTATATAAATAAGAGTGTATTAAACCTTTAAAAACCTGACCTGATTTGTAAAAGCAGAAAATATGTGAATGTAACCATATGATATCTCTTTTTTTTTTTTTTCTTTTGTTTTATTTTGTTTTTGGATCTCTATAGTGCTCCAACCTGGCTATTAGATATTATCATATTTGAATATTATCAAACACCCTTTCGGTATAAACAAGGAAGCAAAATACCAAAATAATTTAAATAATGAGTGTAGCTTAATAGTTGTTAAGTCATGTGATTCAAAAAGGGTTCAACACAGACACACAGAAAAGAGTTAAATCCATAATGCATCATGTACATTTTCAAGAGAATGAATGGATGAAAAGAATTCAAGATGTATCAGCTAGTTTTGTGAAACAAAAGTCTGTAGAAGTATAAAACAATTCATATATGGTCTGTAAATTTAAGGAGACAAAATACAAAAAAAAAAAAAGTTGTCACTTTCTGCATTACATGCGACACCATGATTCTAACTGCCTGTTGTTCACTATTTTGTCAACATTCAAGTGATTTGAATGTGGTCATTTATTTCATCCAGCCATTGAACTATTGCTGTTGTACTGCATTCAATACACTTCCACATGTGACTTACTTGAGGAGGTGGTGATACGTCATTCTCCATTATCACTCATGTTACACACAACAGAGATCATTTACCTATATCAGGCTTAAAGGCACAGTAACAAAACCAACCATGCTTACGTCTAAAGTATAAAGGCTGGTTACAAAGGATTATGTTATAACGACTTACATAACTTTAAAGTAAAGGGTGAAATACGAGCCCTTTAAATATGAGTTTTTACCTGTGAAACTGCTGGAACAGATTCATGGGTATGAAGCTGAGGACGGTGTACTTGGTGGTCCGAATACTGTTCCCTTGATAACCTTTAGAGATGCTTTGGTATTCTGCCCGGTGTGGACCATATCGTGCCACCACTGTTCTTCGTTTTCCTGAAAGCCTGTGTCGCGAGTGGTCCCGGGAATCTAAATCACCTTTTGAGGCTGGTGAGTCATTGGCAGAGGACCAGCCGTGCTTCGACTCTGTGGAGGCCACCTGTTGCCGTCCGTGCCGAAACCAATGGAACCACTCCATTAGTGGATCAAGAGGTCCCAAAGACTGGTGTAGAAAGGCTCAGTTCAGGCCCCTGCTTCCTGCCGAGCCTTTAGTTCTTTCCTGCACACACAAGTAAACATAAAACTAAAAACTACTAGCTTAATAGTAGCATAAACCAGCAATCACAACTATCTAAACAGCTGTAAGCCTCCAAATCATCATTCCACCCTAGTCATGTTTGTGTTGATGGAGCCTTCATCATGCTGACCACCTGCCTGGATCAAACTCAAGAGAGTTATTCAACACATTTAACATTAAACATTAACGACCAGCTATCATCTGTAGCAGAAATTTGCTGAATGTTTCACAATAAGACTTTCTTCTAAATGATGGTGGCGACATCTTGCCAAAACAGCAACCAGCCCAAAATATACATATATTTTCTGCTCAAAATGACCTATTCTTCATTTTTCATTATGGCAATAACGGAATTGTTTGTCTAAGACATTAATTTAACTGTGAAAGGTTTACAATAAAGCTGTAAACTTTATGGCGCTCTGGAAGTATCATGCTTGTGTTTTTGTGCTACAAAATGTAGTTGACAAAAAAAAAAAAAAGGAAGTGGAAAAAAACACCTCCTAAAACCACCATTTAAATTATGCAGTGTTTATGTGAAAATAAACCGAGGGTTGATTAGTCCCTCCAGGACTGATTAGGAACTATATGAACCTAAACATGCACTCAGATAATTAACCATCTATGTTTTTTCAAACACACAGTACAATTAAATAGGCATATAATACAACACACACTTTTTGTTACTTCATTTCCGGTTTTGGGACAGTCTGAACTGATTTCTGATATCCTGTGGATTAAGTCCATCTCAGTTTAAACAACATTATGACTGGTTTCCGAATTTATATCTCTGAGATATGTTTTGTCTTGAGACTCCTCGGGAAATGATGTGCTTTTTAGTGACATGTTTATCAAGCTTTACATAGTCAAGCTGGAGGAAACAAAAGCTAACGATAAGTACAGTTTGAGTTTACTCCCCTCATGGGCTCTAGTATGAAATAGCACGAAATAATGAAGTAGAAATCACGAGATATTCATAAGACAAAGCCTTAGACACGAAATACACACTCGTTTTATTTTATTTATTTATTTTTAATTACATTAGTAAAGCTTCCTACTAACGGTACAGATGAACTGATAGTGCAAACCGGTACAGCCTATAATAACAAGCACATCTTTTACAAAATTGTACAAACAACAGCATTAGTTTCCAGGCGTAATGATGCCTGGAAAATCTTCCAACTTAAAAAAACAAAAACACGTTAATATTTAGATTATTTTCGCGTATCATACTCCTTCTCCGGCTCTTTTTAAGCTCAGTTTTCGGCTAGACAACGCTTGCTAGCTGGCCGGCTAATTTAACACTAGCCCGCTAACATAGTTGCCGGTACTGTAAAAGAAGCTCTCAGCTTCAGTATAAACTTACCCACTCAACTCATCAGATCTGCCGCACGATCAGGGGAGGTTTACGAGAATCAAGTCCACGCACTGAGATATATGTTTTTTTAAAAAAAAATCAGTGTGGGCGGCTGAGCGTTTTCCCGGCTCATATATCAGTTTTCTCGGCGTTAGTTACATTTTCGACTTGAAGCCGCTTTACAGCAGGAATCTCCTCCTGCAACCAGCTATTTTGTTCATCAGCTGCAGCAGCATCTACCTCCTGGGGCATTTGCATTTGTGGGAAGTTCCACCTTAATAGTAGTGCTTTATTATGATAAGAATTAGAATAAGAAAAAGAATACTTGTCTAAAGTTCCTCTTGTCTATTTCCATCATATAGCGATAGTTAGGTTTTCACTGCTGGATATTTTGAAAATACATGGAATATTAATTCTACATACACACACACACACACACACACACACACACACACACATTTACCTTATTTCATGTGATTCATTAGACTTGGACACACAATTCTGATTTACAAATGGTCTATACTTCGTCTAATTTAGTCAGTAAACATATATTTGTCAATAATAACAATAATCAAATAACAACATGTAGCATATTATAATCATATAACAACATTGTTGTTAAATAGCTTGTCCCCTAATAATAATCATCATCATCATCTTTTAATGGTTCTGAGGCCTATGACATATGTGACATGTTATTGTATATATTGTTGTACTCTAATACAGGGGTTCACAAACTTTTCCAGGGCAAGGCCCCCCAAATGGCATTAACATTTGACCGAGGACCCCCTTTTGCAAGATGTCTTTAAAACACATTAAAAATACAGACTTCTGAATATATCCCTTCCTTTTTTAATTAATAATTACATCTTACATCCTTACATTACATTACATTAGGAATTGTGTGTGTGTGTGTGCGTGTGTGTGTGGATGTGTGTGTGTGTGGTGGTTGTCTGAGAGTGAGAAAGAGAAAACATACTAGTGGGAGGGATGGGCTTGGTGGCTCCAACACAGTTTGTCAAACATGGGCTTTATGTCTGTCAGTGCCTTGTGTAGACGTGCTCTGTGTTTTGTTTTAAGTGTTTTTAAAGTGGAAAAGCCAGACTCTCGCAAGTAAGTTGTTGCAAAAGGGAGTTAGGTATAGCAAATGAGATTTTAATATGTATTGTTACAAATAACATGTTATAGTAATGTGCATATATATATATATATATATATATATATATATATATATATATATATATATATATAATGTTTTTAAAAAATCATGTGTTTATTTTTTTTTTAAACCAAATTGTTGAGGCCCCCCGGGGCCAACCACTGCTCCAATATGTCTGTACTTTTATGTAGATATAGTAAACGTGCAGCATACTACACTTCTGGGAAGCATGCTGCTTGCACAGATGATGGACGACCTTTGTCCGACATGTCCTGTTTGTCTGGAAACTTAATGTATTGCATTTAATGCATTTAATCTCCCTTGTAGATTAAACCTTTGTACTACATGTACTTTATTACTGCTGTAAGTCAGCCTGCACTGCAGTTTCTTCTTTTATTGTGTATGAATAATATGAATCTCATATTTTAATGAGAGATAAACAATGTTTTCACTATATGTTGAAGACATTTGGGTTAGATTAAAAAAAGAACATGAGATCTGAATTTCATCTTTCCTTTCCTGATATTTACATCTAGATGTGTTGAACTTAAAACATGGCATATTTTGTTTGAACCCACCCATTTTTTCAAGTGATCAAAAATATTTGAAGCATGTGACTGACAGGTGTTTCTTGTTACCAGGTATGCCCTGTTAAATTGATTCTTTAAAGAATTAATAGCTCTGAATGACTACTCTTGGTTTGAGTCATGGGTGTCATGTGTGAAGACTGAACTTGTTGTTAAAAAGGATAAACCAAAATGAGGACCAGAGAGCTGTCTATAGGAGAAAAGCAAACCATTTTGAAGCTGAGAAAAGAAAGAAAATGAATTAGAGCCATGGTGTCAGCATTGGGAATGGCCAATAAAACAACTTGGAATGTCCTGAAAAAGGAAAAAACACTAACGACCAGACATGGAAGAGGTTGACAAAGAAAAGCAACAGCAGTTGATGAAAGAAACATTGTAAGAACTGTGGGGAAAAATAAAACAAATCAGCAACTTCACCAACAACCTCCACAGGGCAGGGGTGAACGTACCACAATCCAACTTTTGAAGAAGACTTCATGTGCATGTGCAGAAATATAGAGGCCAAGATGCAAGATGCAATATACAAGATGCAAACCACTCATCGGCATTAAGAATATGAAGGCCAGATTGGAATTCACAAAGAAATACAGAGATGATCCACAAAAGTTCTGGAACCAAGATTAACCTCTACCACAGTGGTGGAAATACCAAAGTGTGGAGAAAAACTGGATCTGCTCATGATCCAAAACATAGAAGCTCATCAGTCAAGCATTGTGGAGGTAGTGTCATGGCTTGGGCTTGCATGACTGCTCCTGGAACAGGCTCACTAATCTTTATTGATAATGTAACTCATGATGGTAGCAACAAAATGAATTCGAATTCTACAGAAACAGTCTGTCTTTCAGTTGACAAATGCTTACCATCCCACTGCCAAAAGCATTGGTTCTTTATTCATTCCAGTGCACATTTCATGTGTTTCCTGTGTAAAACCTTTAAATGAATTCATGAGACTTTTATAAAGCCCTTCATAATGTGTGATATGTTTGTACAGCAGAAACACGGGAATGGAGGTTAAACTCCCCCAAGAGGGGCCAAGAGTCAAATTCAATTCCAGTAACCATGTATTGACTGTCAATAAAATTGGTCATTACAGTACAAGGATCCGATAGCTGACAGTTTGAGCTCAGTGATGACTTTTTCTTGTCATAGACAGAAGACTTTTAGCTTGAAATTCCGCACGTGCTTCCGGGTTTAATCTGTTTTATCAATGTACCTCAAAAGTAGGGTTGCCAGGTCTGTCAAACAAACGTAGCTCTATTGTCAAAAAACGGTCCATAAAACCAGAACCGAAACCTCCTGTCAACCTCTACACAACCTTAATATTGAAAAAGTATATCATTCCACATTTCTAACGAAGCCTTATGAAAAACCCAATAGCTTGTGTGACCTTTCTGTGATTTCCTAAAATCTCGTTTGGTTACGGACATTGTCATAAATTAAGAATTGTCATGAAAATAACTAGACCAGTTGACTATTTGTTTTGGATTAACGTTTCAATTTTTTTTGCTATCAGCTGATATGTGGTATGGAAGTAAGCAAATTATTATATCTCAAGGTGACATATGAAATACAGTGAAATACAGTATAATGGATGCAAATCGCACTTCCCAAACCCACAGCGTAGAAGAGCGACACGAGAAAACTGGCAACACGGCTCTATGGGCTTCAGTCATATGACATGCGTGTCAGCTGATGTGTGGAGGAAAGAGGACCTGCTAGTCACTATGCTCAAATTGCTCGATAAAATATCTCCAACAGAGTGTCCTAAAGTAGGTAACAAGGCGAACTGTGTGTTGTTATATAAAGTCAGTAATTGTACGTGCATCATCTTGTGACGTGTATAAATATATCGGTGCAGACAGTGCGTTTGGTGGAAAAAAAAATTAACGTTTTAACTAGCATGCAACATCAATAATAAATCAGGTGACCAAACTCATTGTGTATAACCGCGACAAAAGACTCACTAGACGAGTCTAGATAAGAGTCTGGTCTAGTGATGTATCGCTAAAGACAGTGGCTTTAAATAATAAATAAATAAACAAGTAATTTGATGAATTATCATGTTATGCGTGTGATGAATACACTTACTGTCGTTACTGTTTGTCCAGCTCTTGCACAGGGTGGTGGATGGGCTCTGTGGTCGGAGTCACCCAAAGCACATAGAGTATGCTGTCACATGGAGTCTGCTGGAGTGGGGAGAACTGATCAGCTCACTAAACTACTTCTTCCGAGTCGCTGTTGGGAGGAAATGCTCAGATCAGGAGGTTAAGTATCTGAATGTTTACATGTTAAGGGCAGTGACTAATAATAATAATAAACTTTATTTTATAGACCACTTTTAAAATCAGCATCTCAAAGCACTGTACACAAAATAAGCAGTACACAGAAAAAAATATATACAAATAATATAAAGAAAAACAGCAATAATAATAAAAGTAGACATCAGCTAATTATTTTAGGGCTTAAATTATGTTTACACAAACTATAAGTTCAACGCCTGACCAATCACACCTATATGTGCTTTTTCTTTCTTTCTTTATTATTTTTTTAAAAATACAATTAAACTGCAAAAGCATTAATGAGGACAGGCACTGATTTTTGGTGATGAGGTCTGGGGTAGGGATGGGCGATATGGACTTAAAACTCTTTCACGATATTTTCTGGTATTTATAGTAGTATGGTAATATAGTACCATGCACCACTGTCTTTGGCTACAAGTGATATCTTCTTTCAGTCTTGAGAGCCTCAGAAACACAAACATTGATCTAAAAGTAAAACTGATTTTCTGAAACCAAACCAGTTCCAGATTGTAGTGGTAGCTCCTTGTTTTGCAATAAACTCCTCCTCAGCTTTACGTTCGCCTTCCGCCATACTTGTTTTCACTCTGCACGTGAGCTGCGAATGGGCCGCACACTATCATACACAGAAATACGTCATCAACTAGGCTTTATCGTTATTATCGCGGGAAGAGTAATTCTTATTGTGGAGAGAATTTCTACCGGTATATCGCAAACTATAAGATATTGCCCATCCCTAGTCTGGGGCACAGTCTGCATTCCAGTTCATCCCAAAGGTGTTTAGTGGGGTTGAGGTCAGGGCTCGGGTCACTCAGATTCTTACACGCCAACCTTGGGAAACCGTATCTATTTGGGCCCCTTATTTCCTGTGAAGGGAAATCATAATGCTACATACAACCTACATAGACATTCTGTACAATTGTGTGCTTTCAACTTTAGGGCCGTTCAGACAGGACTAGTTTATATGGGGAGGTGGGGTAATGTAATAATTACCAGAGCTTCATGTCAGTGTTTTTTTCCATAGACTGTGCATTACTGAGCCGGTGAAGATTACAGCATCTTTCACCTTCTATAAAACAGCCTGTAAAAATAACCCCAGTTTAAAGTAATCCTGTGCAAATGTGCACACTCTGTATTTTTTTAGGTAGTTGATTCGTGCTCGACATTAAGTTCAGTCGCCAAACACCACTTTGACAGAGGGACATTTATCGCAAACAGTGGTAGCTCAGTGGTTAAGACATTGGACTACTGATCGGAAGGTCATGAGTTCAAACTCCAGCACCCCAAGCTGTCACTGTTCGGCCCTTAAGCGCGGAACTTAACCCTCAATTGCTCAGATGTATAAAATAAATAAATAAATGTAAGTCGCTCTGGATAAGGGCGTCTGCCAAATCTCTGTAAATGTAAACTTCCAAAAACATCTCCTCCAACATGTAATGATTATGTACTGTTTGTTCAAACGGTGTTTTATACTGACGTTCTCCCCAAAATGAAACTAAGCATAAAGTTTCAGTTGCAGCCTTTCTTTTGCTTCAGTGGTGGTCTCTTGTATTATCAAACAGTAGTGGTGCAGTACCCCGTTACGTATGACGCACTGAGCTGACGTGATGGATCGTCAGCACGTAAACGATGAAGACACGGCCATCTCTGCAATTTCTACAGAAATCGCTTATCCCATGCAAATTGACGATAAATATCACAGACCTCTGTTGTGACATTGCACAGGGCTTTTGTGACAACAGTTTGGGAAAGACCCACTTATGGGTGAGATGGTCAGGTGTCCACATAGTTTTGGCCATATTGTGTATCACTTTGTATATTATGACTATACAAAATGTATGTAGAAAATATCCAGGACTAATCCCATTTCATTAGGATGTAAACAATGTGGTTCTCAATGTGGGGTGTGGTTTGCATATCCTTCATATTAAATGTTGAGCTCTTAAACACAGTAACTCATGCATTTTTTTATTTTTGGTGCATTTGGTGTGTATGTGTGTGTGTGTAGGTACAGGAATTGCTGGGTGATCTGGAATCTGTACATGCGGAGGCTGTTCAGCAGTGTGTGCATGCCAGGCAGGAGGAGATCAGGCAAGCGCTGGTGGACAGAACCAACAGAATCTGCAGTACACAACTAGATGACTTCAACTGGCAGCTAAAAGTACACAACAGTGCAAAGTTGTCCTGTCTAGGGATGCACCGACAAAATATTGACTATTGCTATCAGGACTGATACTCTCCTAGGAGGCTGGATCGCTATCTGATTAATCTGAATCACTGACCTATTTTATGTCATGAAATCATTCAATGTTGACAGACGTAACACAGATATTGTACATGTACATTGGAGACACATAATTTTAAAGCATGCTGTCCCTGTGGCTCTGATGTTTTGCATAACTTTACAGCAGAAGAGTACAATCTTCTTGCGTGGTTACTAAGAGAATATCAGTATTGGGAATCAGCCAATACCCAGCATTCTGATATTAGGGTTATGTAGAAAATGGAACAAAATGGGGGTGGTGCATTTCTAGCCTTGCTAGTTACGGTGGTGATTTGGTTGATCAAAATGCTTTCTTTTTCATTCTCATCCTTGTTTTTTTTTTTGTTCAGCTTGCATTATCCAGCGATAAGCTGTCTTCTCTAAACACTCCTCTACTGAACCTCTGTCTCGACCTGACAGAGAACGGAATCCAGAGAGCTGTAAACATAGAAATGAGCAAAGAAGAGCTAAACACACTCATCACTTCATTGGAGGCTGCTAATAAGGTACCCTCTTTCTCTCACATGCACCAAATCTCATAATTTTATTAGTCACTGCTGCACACTAGCATGTTTATGCATGCACTGATCTCTCCTCTAACACACTTTGTACTCTCATAGGTGGTCCTGCAGATGAAATGAATGGAGCACATGAAGAGCTGTGGATGTGCAAGGACATGCCTAAGGAATGAGGAAATGCGGGGCTTTTATAGGACGATGCTACTGTGCAAACGGGAAAAAGAAACACTAGGATGAATGTGTGTATTAGAATTAGTGTGTATTGAGCCTAGTGTATGTGGAGGTCACCTCAGTAAACAGCTGTAACTCAGAGCCTCAGTTGGTTGTATGATGTTGAATGAAGTTCAGACCATTATGTTTAACAGCATTGCATATGGACTGACATAACTGAATATTTGCTTCTCTCTTTATTTTTGTTTTTAATGAGACATCAGGAGCTTGATTATGTAACAATATTCTCCAAATTCCCCATGCCTTTTTAAAAAAAGAAATCAAAAATACAAACAAGGTTACATACCATGTCCTGTTCTAAAAGTGTGACTGCATATGGAAGATGATGTATAGAGTTGAGCACTGTTCAAATTAACACGTTGATTATTGAAGATTGAAATTAATGCACATTAACGCAGCCAACACAGTGAAAGGTCCTGGTAGATAATAGCACTGCTCATTCAGGAGTAACATATAATAATTAATGTGAGCAGAGCCTGTAACAGATAATAATTAATGAGAACAGAGTCTATCTGATTTGAATTTTCCTCATCGTTTCCCCTCCCTGGTTTAGCAAAGTCTTTCAGTTTCAATTAACTGTCAGTTCGGTCCATTTGCCCACCCCTATGGAGAGCCCTGGCTGTGTGAGTGTGTGATGGGGGAAAGAATCGATTATTAAATAAACTGCTTTTTCTTTTTTGTTCCACCCTTCATCCATTTGCTTCATGCTGCACAGATGGGCTGCTCAGCTTAGAGCAGCTGAATCTTCTCACTCTTACTCAAGATCTGTAAGTGAAAGTAAAGTACTCGTTTCAAAGGGCTCTTGAGAGGTACTGTAAAGGTCATACATGAGGATGGGAAGCTGCCATGCTACAGCAGTGTCTTCTAAGAAGTGTTCTCCGTAGCACTACGACAAATAACATCAGTGCAGTGGTTTGGTGAAATATTTTATTTGAATCCTTTGAGGTTTCTCATGGTTTAAGAGGATTCCTTAGAACGACTGTGCTGTGTTCATAACAAGCACACGTACACACATACACCCATTGGTCTCACATATGTTCCTGTACCACACATCCCCATCAGCATGGGAGCACAAAGATAAAAAGCATGAATTCAGTTCACATTTATGCTATATAAACAGCTTTAAATGAGACCATCAACAGCATTTTTTTTTTGGCCTCTTCTGTGATCCCCAGTCATCAAATATTTTTTACTTAAATCTTAATAGTATGTTTTGTGTATGTAGTGTTAAATCAGTAAGTGTACAGACATGCTTAATATGCCGTAACTCTGGGTGTCTGTGTCTGTTCTGGATCATGTTTCAATAACTGAGAGGCCTTTCTTACTTACTAAAGAGCAGAAGTACAGTTACCTCACTGAGAATTAATTACATGGATAATCCTCTCCAAGTCATAGATTGTCACTGATATACTGGAATGTTCTTCTATTAGCTACTAGCATGCCTATGCGATATCTATAATGTTAATATAGAACATCGTAAAAGCTCAACTAACCATGTCATTTTGGAAACCTAGAGCTAATATTGTTCTCCAGAAAAGTTCATTCACTGCAGATTTTCACTCTTGCTTTCTGCTTGACCCTGTAAAATCATCACAATTTTAATTCAAAGGCACAAATGAAGCCTGAAGAAATAACAACAGGTTGGTTAGATCCTGTCTGCATTTTGGCCTTTCTCTTTTGTTTTTGAGGTGATCCTGGGTACCACACATTTCACAGTGAATATGATTCAAGCTTAATATAATTGAGAAGGGTTGACTCAAATGACAGGATTGTAAAGAAACCAATAAATCACTGGCCTCTGTTATAAACACGTACCTTTCAAGCAGAGGC
This sequence comes from Ictalurus furcatus, assembly GCF_023375685.1. Lineage (NCBI taxonomy): Eukaryota > Metazoa > Chordata > Actinopteri > Siluriformes > Ictaluridae > Ictalurus > Ictalurus furcatus. The sequence continues at coordinate 14,452,695 of NC_071257.1, read as the reverse complement.
AGAATTCACTCCGAGCTTGTGGTGGTTTAATTGAGTAGTATGTACCGAGTGTGAGGCAGGGGATTTGTCAAAACATGCATTTATGAACAATTTGATTTCTTTCGGTGTCTCTTCCTTCAGCCTTTTTAATTTAAAAGTAATATATACAATGACGTGTGGTACTGTTTGTTAGTACAATACATTATGGAGACTTTTTTTTTCTTTTTTAAATACCTGACTTCTTAATTAAAGAAATACACTTTCACACAGGTTTTGTGAAAAGATTCAACTTTTGCCCATATGTATACATCCCTGTTTGCTGAATTTTCAGCTAATTTGTCATCGTGTTGTAACACATTGTGTAGAAGAGCCAAGTGTGGCTATCTAATAGGCAAGTATTTAGCTTAGTGCACCAAGATTGTGTTAGCACATGTGCACATGGGCAGACACACATAAAACTCAAAGCTGCAGTATCCTTTAAGTCTAGAATGAACTCCGTCACAAAACAGTGCAAATATTTCAAAGGCTGGTACATATTCTGAGAATTAACTTTGTTTATTGGCTCAAGCCATAGTGTCTGACTTAAATGCTGCCTACAGTTAGTTGTAGCTGTAGTGTTAGTACTAACTCTGGCCTATAGTGCATTCTTACAGTTAGATGCAGCACCATCATACCCCTGTAGTCCATTCTCACATGAATCAGGGGTGATGAACAGAAAGATCTGATCAGGAACTAATAGTTATTACATTATCTAGATGACTGTGTAGCTTATATGTGGCAGGATATCAAATTAAATTGCAGTTTTAAATAATCCCTAGGTTGAGAAAGCCTGACCCGATCTGCTAAGTGGAAGCTAAGCTGAGTGCACTGCTGTCTCCTAGTGGACATAGTAAAGCCAATAGACTAGGTTGAAGAAAGTGTAGGTGATGGGAAAGATGACACGTGACCACTTGTCGATGGAATTCACATCTGTCAGGTCTGGAATTTTCACCTTAAGCTGAGAGGCCCGCTTCCTCAAGCGACTCTTCTTGTGCTTGATTGGCCGTTCAAGGGAAGCAGTCGGCCGGCCGTAAAGGTCACAGCCTGTCAGGGGCTTGCGGTATTGGATGCTGGCACTGTCATAAGAGAACATGGTATTCCGAGGGTCACCAAGACCACCGAGCATCTCTGCCCCAGTGAGGCGGAGGTCAAGATTGGTAAGGGGAATGTTTCCATGGGCATCCACCTGAGAGAAAGAAAGAGGGAGATGTGGGGTTTAAGATAGAAATGCTATATGAATGTGTGGCACTACTTTTAAAATGACATCAGGTCTTAGATCTGTTCACCTGGATTTTGTTGCTCTCCAGTCTGCTCTTCTCATTGTTGCTCTTAGCAGCTTTTTCTGCCACTTTCTTCTGTAGGTGTGGACCTCGGCCGAAGAAAATGTAGTTAACAAACGCATACTCAAGCAGGGCCAAGAATACGAAGACAAAGCAGCCCATTAGGTATATATCTATGGCTTTTACATAGGGGATCTTGGGTAGCGTCTCTCGCAGATGGGTGTTGATGGTGGTCATGGTCAGTACAGTAGTGATTCCTACAGAGATACAGTAAGACTAAATATAACTCAACTGAGGTCATAAAAGGGGGAAAAAATGGGAATAATACAATAATGTAATTATCCTGTAGTCATCAGGTACTTACAGCAACTAAATTCATTAACATGCATGTGATTAATGCGCCATGGTATTTACAAATATAGTACTAAGCCATTTGTTGTATTCACATACACGCACACACCTAGAGCTACCCGTGCTGCAGAAGCATCATAGTTAATCCAGAAGGAGACCCAGGACAGGATGGTGATCAGGTTTGAGGGCATGTAAGTTTGCAGGATAAAATATCCAATGTTTCTCTTCAGCTTAAAGCTCAGGGACAGACGAGGGTATGACCCTGAAAGGGCGGAGATGAGAGCAGTGTCTATGGGGCCTCTCTTAGCAAACACAATCTGACATATTTTTGTATTGTCTAGATATTTTTAAATCCAAACCTTTGCTGGTCAACTGCTGTAACAACAACGTTTGCTACCAAACCAGGAATTCAATTACACAATAATAATAATAATAATAATAATAATAATAGGTAATTGTAGTAACACTAACAAAATCATTGTTTTGGCTCTCTATCCAGCACATTAGATGTTTTCTAACTGTACATTATTTAGATCAATACGGTAGGTTTGTTATAATGTGTCTGCATTCAAACTATTGCCCTTCAGTCATTTTTCTACTTTTACTGCAACAGTAAAAGAACGTAAAAGAAAGTAGCTTTCATGAGGTCATCATCTGATTTCCTTTAAAGAAGATACTTAAATACAGTACATAAGCTACTTCAATACTATACTATACAGACTGTGTCCTGTTTATTTCAGTACAAACGTCTTTTTAAAAAATAGTATAGACTTTTTAAGCAAAGAAGGTGGGACACCTGTCAGAAGATGTGCTATACCTGTTGCAAAGACCACCTTCTTAGACAAAGTTTTATAGTCAATGATGGAGAACTGTGGCAACTCAATGTTGTCTACTCCAGTCACTGAACTTCCCTCCTGCCAATAAAACTCAATGTCATCTGTGGTATACCCATCTGAGAGAGAAAGACACACACACAGAGACAGAGAGATTGAATATTGCAACTGAGAGGATTAAAAAGCGGTTATAAAATCATACATATAAAGGGTGGGTTATTAGACAACTTTATGTTACTTATGATAATGAGAGAATCTGCAAAAACATCAATTTACTATAGCAACAAATACATTACAAACAGTAGGGGCTGACAAGAGTACACCTTTGTGACAGGTAAACTGGCCAAAGGGTGGATGCTTAAGCCAGGTGTACCTAATAAAATGCCAACTCGGAGTATATTGGCCAGTCAGTGCTTATATAATTTCTAAGGGCGGAGCAAAGAAGAGATAGGTGCCAGCCACCTGTCCCTACACTTTCTTGTCTAGGCACTAAATCGGTGTGTGATTGCAGTGTTGAAATAGTGTGAACAGCTCAGTGAGAACTCCTCATTTAGACTAAACTGACAGGATTTTCTCTCTCTACAGATTTCTGCTACTTTTCTAAAAAGGAACACAGAGCTCCAGCACATTAGAGTGTAATCACAGAACAGTGACTTGTTATGTTTCTTCATCTTCTGCATGCATATGATATCATTCATAGACATGGATTATTTTTGCAATGAAATGTGACCTTAAAATACTTACTGTATAGTGTACATAACAGAGCATGATGATGAGAAATTTGTGTCTCTAAGGTCTGACAAGACAGCAGCCTCACAATGGTCTACCCAACAGAACAAACGGCAAACTATAACCACTGTCCAGTGGGCAGGCAACAGAAAAGTAATGGCAGAAGAGAGTAATGTAGATTTCATTTAGCACAGGTCCTCTAACTCCAGGGTAATGGCATATTATAATACAATGAGTGTAAGAAGCACTATATTCATATTAAAAAATAAAAAAACAAACATCTGTGCTTCTCCTGTTAGTGTGGCTAAACATTGTGAATCCCACTGAGCACTTTTGGGATGAATTGGAACATTGATGTACCACAGGCTTTTGAGCCCTGCATCAGTGCCTGACCTCAGTAATGCTCTTGTAAATGAATGGGAAAACCCCCACAGATATATGCTCCAAAACCTAATGGAAATCCTTCCCAGAAGATTGGAAGTAACAGCAAAGGAGGCCTAACTCTGGAATGGGATGTTCAAAACGCACGTGTGTGACGGTCAGGTTTTTCCCAAACCTTTGTCCATATATGTTGTGTACTTCAATACGCTGGGCAAATGTTGGCATCTGCTCTACAGACATGTAATTATAACTCAACAACATTTAATTTTTTGGAAACAGTAGATTTTAAATGCTCAATTTAATGTTATTTTCTCAAATAAAAATATAAATATATTGATTCCTAATAGAAACATAGATTAATTGTAAATATTTCAGTAGCAGTATGAAAAACTAGGCCTAATTCCTTACTGTTCACACCATGAATGCATAATGAAAGAAAGAGAAAAAGAAAAGATCTTGCCTCAGTCTTTGCTGCAAAGTTACTTTTAAGATGTTCACTGAGTTATTTATTATACTCATAATCACAGAAGGATTTGAAACACTCAGATATGTAGTACAGTGCAACAGTCTTAGGAAATCAAAAACATATATACATTTTGTCTTTTTAAAAAGGTGAAAAGTTTACATGTTAGATTTCCAAACATTAATTTCCCAAAATTTACATATGTTATAACCACTTTTCAGATAAAAACGTGTGTTATATATAATGGTATATATTATGAATTATACTGTATAGTGTATACCTAGTGTTTGGTCACAAGTCACACTACAACTGCTTCAAGTTCTTCAAGCTAATCCCTTATATAACTGCACAACAGTGTAAGAGAATTGATATTGTCTTAAATGGTCATCACACCAAATAACTTTTTTAACAGTAAATAACAGTTTCCTGATTTAGAGCGAATTTATGATATTCAATAACTTTTTATATCTGACACCATATTCGTCATACAAGACGTTTACACAGTTCTGTATGTAATATGAGCATATTTACCATGGATGTCAATGAGGGCTAAGATTTGACTGTTTGACTGGCACCACAACTGGCTGCCAGTAGGTCATATCTTCATATTAGCCATTGCAGCTCACAGAGTTGAACATATTAGTATTGGGTTACTGTGACTACTTTGTGATGAGCATTAAACAGGACTTACAGCTCTCAATCTCCAGGGTGCAGTTCTGTTCATCCAGGGGGTACCTCCGCAGGTCCATCATACAGGCTGCTGTTGTAGTTATCCTAGTCAAATAAACACCGCGATATCTGAACACAATTCACAACGGAACAAACAGTGGTCATCCACACATACATAGTCTGTGAAATGTTCTAGTGTTTTGTACTTATACATAACATAACGTAAATAAAAAAAACCCCGATATATTCACTTAATATAAATACTACTTCACACACTGCTCGCTTCTTTCAACAAATCAAATTATGACTATCATTGCCCTTTCCTCCGAACACTGACTCCCCCTTTTTCTGCACAATCTCCTGTTTTCCAACTCTCTTTCCTGTGCTGGTAATTGCCTTCACACTAACTCAGTCATTGCTGCAGTCACACTAAAATATCACAAGTTAGATTTTAATTACACTTCTTTAATTAACACTGCAGTAGACATTCAGCACATGACTCTTGCACATAGCAAAACTTAAGAATGATCTTTTTTTAGTATTTCAGCCCCAGACAGCTCCAGATGCTTATGGGTATAAAATAAGCCATGCTGCTAGACACATAGCACCTAGGTACCCACTCACACTAACAACAGCAAATCTGTTATTCCCCTGTATTGATTTGTTCAGTGGAACAGAGATCGTTATCTAATCAGTAATACAGTGCCCTCTACTAATATTGGCACCCTTGCTAAATATGAGCAAAGAAGGCTGTGAAAAATTCTTAATCTTTATAAAAGGTCTTTACTGTTTAACCTTTTTATCTTTTGTTAAAAAAAAAAATCACAAATTTACTCTGCGATCATGGATATCAAAGAATTGCAAACAAAACACAGGTTTATCAAAAAAATATTTGTTAAATTTGTGTGCAACAATTATTGGCACCCTTTTAGTCAATACTTTGTGCTACCTCCCTTTGCCAAATGACAGTTCTGAGTCTTCTCCTATAATGCCTGATGAGGTTGGAGAATACATAGCAAGGGATCTGAGACCATTCCTCCATACATAATCTCTCCAGATGCTTCAAACGCTGGTGGAATCTCCTCTTCAGTTCACCACACAGGTTTTCTGTGGGTTTCAAGTCAGGGGACTGGAATGGCCATGGCAGGAGCTTGATTTTGTGGTCAGTAAAACATTTTCATGTTGATTTTGATGTATGTTTTGGATCACTGTCCTGCTGGAAGATCCAACCACGGCACAGTTTAAGATTTCTGGCAGAGGCAGTCAGGTTTTCATTTAATATCTGTTGATATTTGATAGAGTCCATGATGCCATGTATCCTAACAAAATGTCCAGGTCCTCTGGCAGAAACACAGCCCCAAAGCATTAAAGAGCCACCACCATATTTAACCGTGGCCATGAGGTACTTTTCCATATGGCTACCTCTCTGTGTGCGCCAAAATCACCTTGGTGTTTATCGCCAAAAAGCTCTATTTTGGTTTCATGTTACCATAGAACCCGATCCCATTTGAAGTTACAGTAGTGTCTGGCAAACTGAAGACACTTGAGTTTGTTTTTGGATGAGAGTAGAGGATTTTTTCTTGAAACCTTTCCAAACAATTTGTGGTGATGTAGGTGACTTCGGATTGTAGTTTTGGAGACTTTCTGACCCTAAGACACAACTAACTTCTGCAGTTCTCCAGCCGTGATCCTCTTCACGGTGTGTTGAGACAATATTGACATATGTCCAATTCCAGGTTGATTCATAACATTTCCAGTTGACTGGAACTTCTTAATTATTACCCTGATGGTGGAAATGGGCATTTTCAATGCTTATGCTGTTTTCTTATAGCCACTTCCCATTTTGTGAAACTCAACAACCTTTTTGCTGCACATCACAGCTGAATTCCTTGGTCTTACCCATTGTTATGAATGACTAAGGAAATTTGGCCTATGTGTTACCTCATATTTATACTCCTGTGAAACAGAAAGTTATGGGTGAACAATTTCCTGTTCATAGTCACCCAGGTGTACTACAAAAAAACGTTAAATATCAGTGGGAATATAATTCATATATATTTTTTCCTCATATGAATTCATAGGGTGTGCCCTGCGATGGACTGGCACCCTGTCCAGGGTGTACCCCGCCTTGTGCCCGATGCTCCCTGGGATAGGCTCCAGGTCCCCGTGACCCTGAAAAGGAGTAAGCGGTAGAAGATGGATGGATGGATGGAATTCATAGGGGTGCCAGTAATTGTTGTACACCTATATTTAACAAAGATATATTTTTATAAACCTCTGTTGTGTTTGCAATTGTTTGATATCCATGACAGAAGAGAATTTTTGTGAATTTTCTTAAGAAAAGGTTAAACAATAAAGACAATTTCACAGCCTTCTTTGCTCATATTTACCAAGGGTGCCAATATTAGTGGAGGGCACTGTAGGTTGCCACGTACAGTAACAGCTCCTTTTCAGGACAGTAGGCTCACTGTCTACAGCCACATTGGTCATTTCCTAGGGCATCTTGGAATTAAGCGGCCTCCAGAAGTGGGTTACCAGCCTGTAGATAGACTCTAAACATCCTTGTCTCAGCAAGAGGAGCACATGTTCTAGCTCAGTGGAGACACAAAGCTTTCTAACAAAAAAGGAACAGGGGACCTGTACAACCTTAGTGTGAGGTTACAACACATCAACAAGCTATATGATGTACAATATATTACTGGTTGTGATGGTCTGTTACATAAATCTGCACCTGTGGGTTTGGCCCCCACGGAGTGAAGTGAAGGTTGAGAACTGCAACCTACCAGACCAGACTCATGAACACAAGAATATGGACCTTTTATGTTCTCAGGTGAAAACAGTTCCACAAATGAGGTGCACCTCATTATTTAATTCTAGTGTACCGCCCAGTTCCTTGAGGGTTAACATACTTGACCGTTCCTTGTTATTTGTAGTATGTGCCCTACAGTACTCTGTGGACTAGACAGTGTTTTTTTGATCATCAGAACAGTTGCTCATCAGTGATGCTGGAAAGAAGTGGGGAACGCCACTGTCTAAACATAGACTGGCTTCTAATCAATGTGCACATTCTCCAAGTTCTACAACGTTAACATTATCCTTCCTGGTGGTTTGAGTGCAGCATCTCCAAATACCTTTCTGGGTAGTGCTAAGGTGGGTCAGTTCCTCATTATATCGTGGTATGTTTCATCTAGGTGATAACTAGGTGACCCCTGGGGGTGAGGAGGTGTGAGATAGAACACTAGTTACATACTGTATGTAACTGTGTTTTTATGAATGCCAGATAACCACCATGGATCCCTGTAATTCGGAACCAGCTCTGATCCAGAAGGTTCCAGGGAACGAAACATACTACGTCATACAGCCACTTTGTGACTTTGTTGGAAAGTCTTGGCATGCATGCATCCCTGGCGGTTTTCTGGTATTCACAGTTACACTATGTGGCCAAACGTATATGTACACCTAACCATCACAAAAACCATGGGCAAACCCCCCTTTGCTCTTATGACAGCCTCCACTCTTCTGGAAACAAAGGTGTATAGTGGGGCTGAGGTCTAACCATGTCTTTATATACCTCGCTTTGTGCACAGGAGCATTGTCATCATGAAACAGGTTTGGACCCAGGTTTGTATGCTACAGCATGCATAGACATTCTAGACAATTGTGTGCTTCCAACTTTGTGACAACAGTTTGTAAAAGGCCCACATATGAGTGTGATGGGGCATGTGTCCACATACTTTTGGCCACATAGTGGTTATGGCACTGGTTTACTGATCAGATGGTTTGGGGTTCAACACTGCCAAGCTACCACTGTGGAGCAAGACCTTTAACCCTATATGCTCCAGGGGTGCTATACAAAGGTTGACCACAACTTCCTAAGAAGCTAGAATATGCAAAGAGTAGAATTTTACTTTAATGTATATGTGAAATAAATGCTTTCTTTCTTTCTTATATTCAAGATTTGACAACATGCTCACATGTTTGATGCCAGCAACATTCAAAGAACCCATGAAATGTTGATTTACATTTTCATTCACAAGATTTTCATCACTTTAAGCCACTTTAAGCGTTTCTAGAGTTTGATCAGTACTGGGGCACAGGTCCCACAAAAATTGTACAAAAGTACTTAAAAATTTCTGGGGGGGGCGGTTACATTTTACATTTTACTTTAATGTAAAGGGCTTTGCTAAAATTGCCTACATAAGTTTTTTTTAGGTATCAAAACTGGTTACTGTTTGGTTGATGACAATGACAAACTCCATATTTTATATCGTGGAATTCTGTTTTACCATAGTCATTTTTAAACAATTACTAACAGCATTAAATTCCTCAATGCAAGTTTACATTTTATTTGATACTTGACCTAATTTCTGTTAAAATTCCTGAAATAAATACACATAGGTATGCTCTCCATTCAAAAAGACGAGAAGAAATGATTTTTTGAAACACAAAGCTGGCACCTGAAATCCCATCACAGTTATACAGAAGTATTAGAATTTAAAAGCCACCCTCTCCAATCCTAGTCCATCAGAGCCCCAAAACCAAATTCTTTATGTTGTGTTTACACAAATACCACACAATACACTGGAAGAGGCCACTGAAACTGTGAAATTAGCTTCTAAACCAGGGATGGGCAATTCCAGTCCTGGAGGGCCACTGCACTGTCCTGCAGAGTTTAGCTCCACCTCTAATCAAACACATGAAAAATCTAACCAAAGTCTTCAGAATTACTTGAAAATAACAGGTAGGTGTGTTTGATTAGCATTTTCATGAATGAACTAACTAACTAGCCCCCTAAATGAACAAATCCCTCCAAAAAGCTTTCAATGATGAGTATGATTAAATCAAAGAGTAAATCACATTGTTTATGGCAGAATGCCAAATTAGAAGATATAAGCAAGCATTCTTTTAGCAGTTAACAAGCTAACGTTATCGATCAAATCTGTGCCAAGTAAATTAGATCTGGAAAACGGGATTCCACAAAATACAAATTCATATACTACTCATTAACACATCGATAAGCTTTAGCCTGAGAGAACCTCTCTTCAGCTACAACGTCGTATTATGAATTATCGTCTGACTTTCCACAGGGAAAAGTGAAGGGATGAGGAGCACAGCGAGGGGGGTGGGGTGGTTGAAGTGCATGTGTAGTATATTTTTGCTTCAGCCGGCAGTACAATCAGCCTTCGTGTTTGAAATAATTCAAATGATGTAAATGATAACATTCACTGAATAGAAAAGCCTATTTTCAGATGGATCAGCTGTAACCTACCTCATCAGACAATGATTTATTAGGAAAACTTTACTGGAGCTCGTGCCCCATTAAAAAGTGTCTAGCGACACCCCTGCTTTAAGCACAGAACCAACCTGTGGCAAGGTTCAGTTCACATTTCCAGGAAATCTGTTTGATATCTAAATTTCCAATGAAGAACAATTTAGCACATACAAAAATCTCAGTTAAGTATTGTTCCATCCTCCTACTTTGTGTGTGATGTAATTTATGCAATGATTCTTTGTAAACTTCCACAACATGCCCACTAACTGCATGTGCAATTTATCCAATACACTGCACAAATTAGCAGTTTTTTTTATAAATCTTATATGATCCAAAAACTGTTGAGAGAACAAAAATGAGGTAAAGTTAGAGGACAAGGTAAAGGTCAGGAATACAGATTATTAGAGAATATTCATATCAAATTCACAATGGGAAATCACACTTCTGAACTGATCTTTTTTTCCAGTATTAATATCTTAAAGACTGTTTGACATTTTTTTGGTAATGAGGAAATGGCTGTGAAATTGAACAGAAACTAAATGTCCTATTGCGTTAAATGAAATTTCTTTATCTTAATTTTGTTGTCCTTTAGTAGGAAAACTTGTATTTAATGACATACATACTACAAAAACTGTATTTAACTACATCTGACATAAGCAGCTTGAAGATAGCTTTCTTAAGTAGGGCAAAGACAGCTTCATCTATCATCAGTATACAGAAACTGTACAAACTTTATATGACTCACACTGACTAACTCCAAAAATGCAACATTAGGAAAGCCAAGGGAATACTGCTTGCCCCAGAACACGCACACACATATACAAACACCACAAACAAAGAAATAAAGAGACACTAACATGAAATACTGGAAATAACTGACCTGGACACATCCAGTACACCGGTTTGTTCACATTCATACACTAACCTGAGTCCATAGAGCACAGTTCCATCTGGATGCAGCCGAATCATGCGGTTCTTGACGGTGACACCATGAACGAAAGATTTCTTGTCATTTATAAAGTAAGTATCAGGCACCCAGAGTTGATCAGCCACACGGTTATCCAGTGTCAAGTTCAGAGGAATCCCCGTGTAGGACAGGCGTTTATCACGCCATGATTGCTGGAAATACATGGTGATGGTGTAATCCTGTAGCAAAGGCACACACATTTGTTTTTATATCTTATATCAACCCAATTCCACTATGGATTTATAGATTTTTAAAAGACACACACACAGATAGAAAATAGCCCACATGGAATGGTGCTCCTTGTTTCCAGGACACTTAAGCTATTTAGGCAAACAGTCTATTTTCACACATATCTGAGCCCCAACAATTGATCTGTCCTCTATCCTTGAATTTTAAAGACACTGAAGCCCAGGCACAGATCTGGAACACATTTGAAACATATGCTTAACCAACACAGGGTCTTTATTTGATAATTTACATAAAAATTTGCATATTCTAGCCAATAGCATTAGTGGCTTCTCAGTACAGTGGGTGACTTTTCCAATGCAGGCTGTTCTTGATTTTAAATAAATATGTCTCCATGTATAATCCTCTTGTAATACTTTGTAATGTTTCCTTCACAGTGTTCTGGAAGAAGTGTCTCCCAATCAGGGTTCCTGCCCCTTAGTAATATTTCTCTTTTCCAATATCAAATCTTGTTTTTATATTCTTCTTTATTCCAAACTGAAAAAGCAGAGGATTAAAAAATAAATGGAGATCATTTGTAAAGTGCAGCCATGGTCTCTAAGCATGGCCCAAGGGGAAGTTTCTAAATGCACTTGAAATGTTTCAACTGACTGCTGCTGATCTTGAGAGGAAGCTCCTGCACTCCCTCCTCATTTGCCTTATCTGTGCTGCAACACACACACACACACACACACACACACACACACACACACACACACACACACACACACACACACACACACAACAGGCTATTCTGCAGTTTGCAAAGATGCTTATAACAGCAGTTCAGAGCACGCCTTGGGGGAAACAAAGTTTCTGGAAACTTTCTGATTGTTGGATTTCAAGTCATGTAGGGCACCTGAAATAATTCAGGGTTGCAGTGCATTGCTTTGTACACAGTAGTTAAATGCCATCTTGTATCATACAGTAAAGCCTCACGTTTACTATTAAGACATCACTATGTGAAATTGCCACAACATTTAGCCAATAATCCCAAGTTGTTGCCAAAGAATATTTTTTATTTTCATTTTATATTTGTATATTATTTTTTATATAGTATTTTTTAAAATATATGTTTGTATAGGTGATCCACTCAGATCCAGCTAGATCTGCTTGCACCTAAGCTCCTCAGGTGGACCCATCCATGGCCTCACTGAGAGCAACTCATCTGCCAGTGTTGTACAATGGTGCAGCAAAATGCTGACAACAAATACACTCAGGAGAGTTGCATCTACACGCAGCAGTGGGATCTCAGATATGGAAAAGGACTGGCGGCCTGCAGGTAGACCATTTTGCCAATGACAAGTCAAAACACTGCCTATTGTGCTTCTCCTTAGTAGAGTTGGACAGCAGCGACAGGACCCACTGGCCCACAAGTGGCCTTATAATTTACTATACACCTTTCTTCCCCTACTGTTGACTCTTCCTATGTTGCACCGAATTCAGCAAGTAGGTAACATTGAGGTTGTGATAAGCAGACCTGAGCAGATCTGCTGTGCCAAATGGACGGAGCGATTTGGCTCCCCTAGATAGGTCCTGTGCCTGTGGACTTGGCCCCTTGGAGTAAATTACCAACTGAGGACAGTGCAGGAAACACTCCTGAATGCAAGAATTCTACTTGTATGCGCAGAGGTTAAAACTGTTCTGCAAACGCGGTGCCCGATCCCTAAAGTATTAACCTTTCTTCAGAGACTGATAGAACGCAGCAAGTCCCCATTGACACTAAAGGTGTACACGGTGATGATTGCTCAACATCACAGCACCATGGATAGCATCTTTTCGGGGGCCTACAAAATTGTTTGGAACCGTTCTGAAGGGGGAAACTGCCTACATCTTCCACTAATCACAGCACCCGATTTTGCAAATCAATTTACTAATACAGCAGTCAAGGAAAGTGAAGTGAAGTGAAGGATTCCTTGTTGTGCCCAGTATGCAGGAAACAGTAGTATTTAGGCCATCCAATATTCATACCAACTATGTGAATTCTAATAGAGGAAAAACATGAGGGGCCCCATTGGAGGGTGGACATCACCATGGCCTATAGACGAACTGGATGCCAGCCCCTACTATGACATGCCACTCCATGAGAAGCGTCTCCTCCTCAGGTTCATTACTTAGATACAGTTCCCTCCACTAATATTAGCACCCTTTGTAAATATGAGCAAAAATGGCTATAAAAATTTGTCTTTATTATTTAACATTTTGATCTTTTGGTTTGAAAAAAATCACGGAAATACTTTGGTCTCATGGATAGCAAACAATTGCAAACAAAACATAGGTTTGTTAAATAAATCTTTGTTAAATACTTTGTGCTACCTCCCTTTGCTAAGAAAACAGCGCAGAGTCTTCTCCTATAATGCCTGATGAGGTTGGAATATACATAGCAAAGCATCGGAGACCATTCCTCCATAAAGAATCTCTCCAGATCGCTGGTGGACTCTCTTCTTCAGTTCACCTCAAAGGTTTTCTGTGGGTTTCAAGTCAGGGGACTGGGATGGCCATGGCAGGACCTTGATTTTGTGGTGAGTAAACCATTTTGATTTTGATGTATGTTTTGGACCATTGTCCTGCTGGAAGATCCAACCACGGCCCATTTTAAGCTTTCTGGCAGAGGCAAAACTTCAGTTAGTTTTTGGATGAGAGTAGAAGCTTTTTTTCTTGAAACCCTTCCAAACAACTTGTGGTGATGTAGGTGAGTTCAGATTGTAGTTTTGTAGACTTTCTGACCCTAAGACACAACTAACTTCTGAAATTCTCCAGCTGTGATCACTGGAGATTTTTTGGCCACTTGAACCATCCTCTTCACAGTGCGTTGAGACGATATAGACACATGTCCAATTCCAGGTTGATTCATAACATTTCCAGTTGACTGGAACTTCTTAATTATTACCCTGATGGTGGAAATGAGCATTTCCAATGCTTTTTCTATATTCTTATATCCACTTCCCATTTTGTGAATGGGGAAAAAAAAGCTCAACAACCTTTTGCTGCACATCACAGCTATATTCCTTGGTCTTACCCATTGTTATGAATGACTAAGGAAATTTGTTACCTCATATTTATACCCCTGTGAAACAGGAGGTCATGGTTGAACTATTTCCTGTTCCTAGTCACCCAGGTGTACTAAAAAATGTAAAATATCAATGGGAATATACCTCAAATATATTTTTCTCATATGAATTCATAGGGGTGCCAATAGGGGAGCTGTTATCTTGGCAAAGGGAGGTAGCACAAAGTATTGACTAAAAGGGTGCCAATAATTGTTGCACACATATTTAACAAATATTTTTTTTGATAAACCTGTGTTTTGTTTGCAATTCTTTGATATCCATGAGTGCAGAGTAAATTTGTGATTTTTTTTTAACAAAAGATCAAAAGGTTAAACAATAAAGACAATTTTTCACAGACTTCTTTGCTCATATTTACCAAGGGTGCCAATATTAGTGTAGGGCACTGTACGTCTAACTCCAGGAAGTCTCTCCTTCTGCTACCCAGGCATCACTGTGCAAGCTGTGAAAAATGATTGTAACAATGTTACTTATAAATGAGGTATTCTTTTAATTTTGCCTAGATTAAGATTAATTCTAAAAATGTAATTAGGTGAATGCTTGTTCATTTGACAAAGATGCTTAATTAGAGTAATCTTTTGTTTCAGAATTGTATGCAACCAGATAAATTCATCACAGGGTACTTGGGGTAGCAACCCCGCAAATACTGCAGTGTAACTTTCCATGACCTAATTTCACTGCAACCATCACACTAAATACACCGCACTCATCTACTAGAAACAAGCAGGCTAGAGAGTTACAGGTAAAGGGCCCGAGATTCAGAACACAGAAAACAAAAATTTAAAGCTCTGTGGTCTTGTAGAGGGAGTATAGCAAAATCTTCCCCCTCAGCAGCGCTCTTTGATATGCCAGATATCAAATGCACCAGAAGCCAAGTTCTGAAACAGCAGCATCATGCCATGTGTTAAGATTTGGTGTAAGCAGTGTACAATAACAACAAAGTCTCGTATTAATTTAGGTTAGAACAAAGGATACTATAAGAAAAGGCTTCAAAATTACTTAAACTGTCTTCTTAAAGTTGCAGTCAACAAAATGACTCCTGTCAATATAAATACTACTCCTTTTAACAAGAAAAGAACCACAACCACCACTATTATTATTATTATTATTATTATTATTATTAACAATATTGTTATTGTTATTTATTTACTTATTTTTATTATAGGTCTCTGCATGTCATCCAACCCCTTCAGCCAATCCAGAATGCAGCTGCATGACTTGTTTTCAACATCCCCAAGTTCTCTCACATCATCCTATTGGTGTATTCCCTCCACTGGTTTCCTGTTGCTGCCCAAATCAGATCTGAAACACTGACGCTTGCCTACAAAGCCAAAAACAGACTAGCCCCCACCTACCTGTAGGCACTCATCAAACTCAGCTCTGCACCATTTTCCCTTTGAGCCTCTAGCATGGCTCAACTTGACCCACCATCACTCATGGTACACGAAAAGCATTCATCAAGACTCAATTTTTGTACTATAAATGACCTTCTCCTGGCTGTCCAAACAGCTGAGACACAGGCTGTCTTCAAACAAACACTGAAGACCTACATCTTTACCAAGCATTTCACTGCGCACTAATTAAAAAACACAAAACTTCACTTGTACTGTTTGTGTTACTGTACAGGGAGAAGAAAAAGCATTGCTGAGACAGTTGCAGGTCTCCTTTCCCATCCTGCCCAACTCATGTTGGAGTTACATGTACTATCCAAAAAAGGGGCCTTAGACTAAAAAAGCTTGTGAATTTGCCTTCATATCATCATGTATCAGGGAAAAAGGGATGTAGGGCTGGGAATATTTCTAATTCACATATTCACAGAGTCTGGATTTCATGATGATGGTAAAAGTACAGATGCTTCTGTGCATGTTTCTGTTGTCTATTTACATTTCTGTGGAATGGCCACATTGATTAATTTATTTTTCAATATAGATAGAAAATGCTATGGTCTTCAAAACAAGTTAAAAGCAGACCTGTTTAGTGTGCCAGTATCAAAGAGCCAGTGAGCCAGTGTTACTGATATGCTTTAAATTATTTTAGTAAAATATTGTAAAAAATTCATGCCCAGTTACTAGACTGTGGTAAAGTTTGGTAAGATGCTGAGAACATACTGTCCAGTACATTTACATACCTTACAGTATGTTATTACTCTTCCAGAGATATGAAGCCAAGAACTTTAATCTGAACAGGATTCATATGAAAAAATATCAAATAAATCAAATGAATTCAGCATAAGATTATATAAATAATGAATGGATACAGGGCTATGGAACTTATATTGTGGTGTGTAGTTTCAACCAGAATTAATCAAATTAATCATTTGATCAATCTGAACACAAATCTATCCAGGTATAATTTTTCTATACAATGTATGATTTTCAAGCATTTTTTAGAAGAGAATATAAATCATGTGCAGTCTAACATCAATCCAGTTCTGTTGATGAGCTCCTCTTCCTGGGTCCTCTCAGCAAAGCCCACACTGACTCGCTAAAATAACTAATGCATGACTTGCTTCACGGAAATGGCTCTGTTCAGACCGCTATCCATAATTCACTAAAAAGTGTTTTCCGTCATGGGATGATGTGACACTTTGTAAGAACAAAAACTCCGTGGACTCCACAAGACCTCTGAAGGCGTGCTGTGGTATCTGGCACCAAGATGTTAGCAGTAAGTCCTTGAAGTCCTGTAAGTTGAGAGGTGGGGCCTCCATGGATCAGACTTTTTTATCAAGTGCAATTTGGAGGCCAAGTCAACACCTTGAACTCTATGTCATGTTCCTCAAATCACACCTGAACAATTTTTGCAGTGGGGCAGGGCACATTATCCTGCTCAAAGAGGTCACTGCCATTAGGGCAATACCGCTGACATGAAGGAGTATAGGTGGTACAGTATGCAGCTACGTAGCCCCATAAACAACAAGCTGTGATGCACTGTGTGTTTTCTGACACTTTTCTATCATTGCCAGCATTAACATTTTCAGCAATTTGTGCTACAGTAGCTCTTCTGTGGGATTGGACCAGATGAGCTAGCCTTCACCCCCCATGCAAATCAGTGAGCCTTGGGTATCCATGACCCTGTCGCCGGTTCACTGGTTGTCCTTCCTTGGACCACTTTTGGTAGGAACTAACCACTACCTACCGGGAACACCGCACAAGACCTGCCGTTTTGGAGATGCTCTGACCCAATCGTCTAAACATCCCAATCTGGCACTCAGATCTTTACGCTTGCCCATTTTTCCTGCTTCCACCAAATCAACTTCAAGAACTGACTGTTAAGTTGTTGCCTAATATATCCCACCCCTTGACAGGTGCCACTGTAACAAGATAATCAATGTTATTCAAGTCTGGGTTGATTAATAAAGTGATTTATCATGGCTGATTGGTGTATAGTACATTTCTCCCCATCGTATTATTAACAGCAGGCACCAAAACACTAATGTAGGTCCTATCTATACCACCACCCTCATCATAATCAAATTCTCATTGGCAATGTTAGTGGCATTTCATTCTTAGATCTCATATATTACCCACAAATGCCTCTGTATCTATTTCTCAGAGTGTGTTATAGTTGAATTTTGGCAACACAGAAATCCGTCCACCCATCCATCCATCTTCTACCGCTTACTCCTTTTCAGGGTCACGGGGGACCTGGAGCCTATCCCAGGGAGCATCGGGCACATGGCGGGGTACACCCTGGACAGGGTACCAATCCATCACAGGGCACACAATCACACACACATTCATGCACTACGGACACTTTAGTCACGCCAATCAGCCTACCATGCATGTCTTTGGACTGGGGGAGGAAACCAGAGTACCCGGAGGAAACCCCCGCAGCACGGGAAGAACGTGCAAACTCCGCACACACATGGCAGGACTCGAACCCCAGACCCTGGAGGTGTGAGGCAAATGTGCTAACCACTAAGCCACCATGCACTGCAACACAGAAATATTAGCTCTAATTCGAGAGCAATGTTGTGCATTTAAGCATATTCCAAACTAATGTACCTGTGATTATACTTTATAGCCCATACCTATGATTCCAGTTTTTGGAGCACTCCTAATTTAGTTGTGTTGAGCCCCAGAGACAGACTACACTATACAGCCACTGTCATACAGTAGGCCTGACATTCCTTATGAACACACACACACACACACACACACACACACACACAGAGATATAAATAAATAAACAGAAACAAACGCTCTATCTTAATAAGCATACAGGTATAAGCTGAGTATCTGTGTGCAACTCACCATGTTCACCTCAGACACCATGTCGATGCTGGAGATGTCAATACTCATCCCGACGTCAACCGGAGGACCTGCGAAACGCATCAAATCATGAAATCATCATCCCCGACAGTACGATCACTTACACCCACATCGACAGGGCTTTTACCTGTGTTAAACAAGTTCATTACCTCCGAAATCGGGCCTGAGCCGAATGTCGTAGCCTTTCAGCAGTTTGTCCACGGTGACTTTGACGTACGACATGTTGCTGGGCTCGTTAACCCTGCAGGAGGAGAAAGTGATGTTGGATAAAATCGTGGCAGAGAGCGCGGAAGCACATGCATACATCCGCGCACGTGTGTGTGTGTGAACACGGCGGCGAGTCTTACCTGTGCGAGATCGGAGTGCGGCCGAGTGTCACGGCCATCAGCACGGGCAGACACAGCAGCGCCGGGCGCCAGCGCTCTCCAGCCCTCCACATCGCGCAGAGACAGTAAGCTCACGCCGTCCAACTTGTTCCGAAGCGGTCCCGCAATTTCAAGCACGCAGCGACGCACGCACGACGACGTGACCAGCATAAATATGCAAAACAACAAAAAAAGATGGGTTGATCTAAAGAAGAGCGAAACGGAGAGGTGAGAGTGCGCCAGAGCTGCTCCCGGGGCCGGCGGTGCTGAGGTCGTGGAGACGCAGCGCGAGAGGTGTATCAGTATGCCGGTCAGATCCCATTGTTCCCGGCGTGGCGCGGTGTGCTCCAAGCGCTCCGGCTTCTCCGCACCTGCTGGAGCATGCAGAGAAACCCAGAAGTGCAGTAAGCACCAGTGTTCGCCTGCTCGCTCGTCTAAGCGTCACTCCTGTCCGAGGTGTCGCACGCCTCACTAGAATATGCGGATATTTTGGAGCTGCACGAAGACGCTCCGCTCTTTTCGCGCCATTTCTAAATTGGCCACGCGTCACGCGCACACGAGTAAATCACTCGGTAGAAACCCGGAAAGCGAATTAAACTCTAACATAAAACGTACATCACCTCGCGGTGGCATGAATAATGAATGAGCAGAAATATTATTTCTGATAGGAAACGTGTAGACTGTTGTGATAATTTGCAAAGTGATGTATGGTGTATGAAAAGTAGTCTTTAATACATGCATGCATAATTTATAGTAAAACAAAACAAGAAATATACAGTTCTCAAACAATGAATGGGGTTTCTCTCATAGGTGTTACTACTAGCTACTACTACTATCATTATCTACAACTACTAATCATCATCCATCCATCCATCTTCTGTACTGCTTATCCAACACAAGATTGCGGGGAACCTGGAGCCTATCCCAGGGGACTTGGGGCACATGGTGGGGGACACCCTGGATGGGGTGCCAGCCCATTGCTGGACACACTCAAACACCCTTTCACACATTGTGGATAATTTGGAAATGCCAGTCAGCCTACAGCATGTCTTTGGACTGGGGGAGGAAACCGGAGTACCCAGGGAAAACCCCCAAGGCACAGGGAGAACATGCAAACTCCACACCCATTGAACCCCCATATTTCGAGGTACAAGACAAATGTGCTAATCGCTAAGCCACCGTGTTCCCCATTAATAATATTAGTACTACTACTACTACTACTCCTAATATTAATACTACTAAAAATAATAATGATGATGATGATGATGATGATACTGTTCTCAGTTTTATAGATGTTTATGTCTGTCATTCATCAATCACATGTGATCAGCAGCACTAAATAGTCGCGCCTTCCACCCCCATCAAAAACAACAACAACAACAACATAGAACTGTCTCTCAGTCCAACAGTCTCTACCTTAAGATACATGTTCCTGTAACTCTGGGTCCCTGACTTGTTCAGGAGTGCCTCTTTATGCCATCCCTCAATAGTCACATGTTATGGGACATGTATCTGGTTCATAAAATCTTATTTATTGGTCTCCATGAGCTGTCTAAAGAAAAGCTGTCTCTTGTACTTTATCTGCACCATTCTGTAGCCCTTCAGGCCATGAACGCATTTACACTTACATGCACAAAAACAGAGCAAGAGCGAGGAAAGCCATATTATATTCCCTCTAGGAGAGATCACTTAAACCACATTGTATTTTACCTGTCATAAATGGCTCCCAGTTGGAATTAGTTATTGCTTTATAAAACAAAAAGTACCCAGTGGCCTGTGACAATTTCTGAAATAATAATTCAACTAGCGTTTTTACTGTTGTTTGGACAATTTAATATATTTTTACAAATACTTGAATGCAATCTCAGTTAACTCACGTATGCCCTTTTACAGTTTAACTGTGCCATCCAGTATTTAAATATATTTATCCCACTTTTGTTCTGTTTTATTCAGTTTTACGCTGCAAATTATTTACAAAACAAAGATTCTACCACAGATGATGACAAAACGAAATGGACTAATCTCCATAATTTACTCATTCTCAAAGAGCTGTAAATTTATGGATCCTTGACACCTTAAGTGTTGATTTTTGTAGCGTTTAGGTGGTTGATTGAGATTCATAAAAGGTGTCATGGCTGTATAACTATAGCCTATATGTTTACTGATGAAAAGTCTCATGAATGTTTCATCATTCAATTTAAGTAGATTTGGGTAAATTTTGCCATAAAATGGGTGCACACACATATAGAGGTGTTTTTTTTAATGCAGTTTGAGGAATAGTCTTTCCTAATCTTAATCTCAGTACCCAAAGGGAAACCCTTTGGCTGTTTCAGCTTAAAAAAAAAAGAAGCTAAAAGAGCTTTTCTTCAAATTAGCATTCTGTCTCCACAAAAGACTAAAACGTCTACATCTTGCTCCACACGTCCTATATCATGTCATATTGTATTTTAATCTCTAGGGGGCTCCTTAGCCAAAGGAATAGATTTTACTTCATTCTAATGCACTGTGTATCACTGTGGGAGAAGGAAAGGGGAATTATGGAGTGGACAGTGTCTGTATATGAGAAATGTGTGTGCACCATGGTGACCTTGTTTCCCACATAAAATTTGATAAAAAGAAGACAAGTGTGTCTCCCTTTTCCAATGCCTGAATTTATTGGGCTAGTTTCATGTTTTTTGTGTGGTTTGGAAATTTTACTGAAACATGGCAGCCCCTTTAATGACATTAGCTCTCCCTCTCCTGTTCACACTATGTCAAACACAGTCAAACAATGGTATACTATATGGCCAAAAGTTTGTGGACACCTAACCATCACAGTATATGTGCTTATTGAACATCCTATTCCAAAACCACTGGGATTAAAAGTGAGTTGGTCTTATCTTTGCTTTTATAACAGCCTTCACTCTTCTGGGAAGTCTTTCCACTAGATTCTGGAACATGACGCTGTGGCAATTTGTTCATTCAGCCATGATGACATGGTTTGCCAAGGTTGGAGTGGAAGAACCGGAGTGGCCTGTATAGAGCCCTGACCTCAACCCCACTGGACACCTTTGTGTTGGAGAAACTGTAACGCTGGAATGAACTGGAATGCTGACTGTGCACCAGGCAGCTTTCCAGTTCATCCAACACAAAGGTGTTCAGTAGGGTTGAGGTCAGGGCTCTGTGCTGGCCACTCCAATTCTTCCACTCCAACCTTCGCAAACCATGTCTTCATGGAACTTGCTTTGGGCACAGAGGTATTGTCATGCTGGAACATGTTTAGGCCCCTTAGTTTCAGTGAATGGAAACTGTAATGCTACAGTATACAAAGACATCCTAAACCATTGTGTGCTTCCATGTTTGTGTCAATGGTGTGGGGAAGAACGACATATGGTTGTGATGGTCAGGTGTCTACAAACCTTTGGCTATATAGTGTACGTCTAAAATCACTCAAACAAGTCATTCGACTGTACGCTGGATAACTATCCTATTAAACTATTAAATCCTATTTTACTGACCGTTCCCAGTTTATTTCTATGTGTGGCTTTAGGTCTGACACTTGCTCGGTGCTCACTGGTGTTCCTCAGGGTTCAGTTCTAGGCCCTCTACTCTTCAATATTTATCTATCTCCACTTGGGCATCTGCTGCGATCGCTTGGCCTCCATTATCACTTTTATGCCGACGATAGCCAAATCTACATTCACTCTAAATCTGGTGAAAACATTGAAGCTTGTTATCTTTCTGACTGTATTTCTGAGATAAAAACATGGATGAACAATAACTTTCTGTGCCTGAACAGCGGGAAAACTGAGGTTATGCTTATAGGTTCCCGTCATCAAATTTGCAAAGCGGCTCCACTGTCTCTGTTTGTTGATGGTTCTGTTTTAGAGACCCAAAGTAAGATGAGGAACCTTGGTGTAATTTTTGACCCCAGCCTCACTTTTGATTTTTTTGTTCAGGGCACTGTGAAGGCATCCTTTTTTCACCTCAGAAATATAGCCAGACTACGCCCAATGCTAAACTTATCTGTCACTGAAAAGTTGATTAATTCATTTGTTGTCACACGGCTGGATTACTGTAATGCCGTTTTAGCCGGAGTTTCTAAAACCGCAATAAACAAACTGCAACATGTTCAGAACTCTGCCGCCCGGATCCTGACGGGAACCAGGAAATGTGACCATATTACTCCTGTTTTGAAGTCCTTACACTGGCTCCCGGTCAGGTTCCATGTCGATTTCAAGATCATGATGTTGACATTCAAGGCATTACATGGTTTGGCTCCGCAATACTTATCTGGCTTATTAATCCCTTACACCCCAAATCGCAGACTGCGCTCCTCACAGTGTAATCTGTTAACTGTTCCACAAACACACCTAAAATCTATGGGTGACAGGGCTTTTTCTGTCTATGCTCCTTCACTTTGGAACTCTCTTCCTCCTGAACTCAGGGAAGCCCAGACTTTTGGCATTTTTAAAGCTCTTCTCAAGACACACTTTTTTAAACTTGCATTCGACTGCTGATGTGTTTTTAGATTGTTTTA
The DNA here is from genome assembly GCF_023375685.1 of Ictalurus furcatus. Lineage (NCBI taxonomy): Eukaryota > Metazoa > Chordata > Actinopteri > Siluriformes > Ictaluridae > Ictalurus > Ictalurus furcatus. Next base: position 14,429,284 of record NC_071257.1, on the reverse strand, counting down.
TAATTATTTTTATTATTAATGTTGTTGTTTTTGTTCTTATTAACTTTTATTTGTTTTATTTTTCTGTGGACTGTGATTTTATATACAGCGCATTGAGAAGCTGCTTTAAAGGCGCTTTATAAAATAAAGTTTATTATTATTATTACATTGTCGACTGTCAAATGCCTATTGCAGGGTTACTTTAAGATAAAGCATTAGATACAGTGCTGTGAAAAAGTACTTGATTTCTTCTGTTTTTGTGTATAGCTCATACTAAATTGTTTCTGAAATTAAAACAATATCTAAGATAAAACACAGCCTACCTGAGTAAGGTAGATAATAGACTGTAGTAATACAGTTTTCAAATGATAAGGTTATTTATTGGTTCAGCTGGACTAGACACAATCATAATTGAGGGAAACATGAATTCTCTCTACCAGAAAATCCTAAAGGAGAATGTCTGGTCTTCAGACCGTAAGTTGAAACTCAAGAGCAACTGGATTATGCAGCAAGACAATGATCCACAACATAGGAGTAAGTCCTAGTCCTAGAAGTAAGTGAAACACTGATCTCCAGTTATCAGAAGCGTATGGTTGCAGTTATTGCTGCTAAAGGTGGCACAACCAGATTTTACGTTTAAGGGGACAATTAGTTTTTCACATGGGTGACAGGAGTTGGATAATTTTTTTTTGCTTCAAGAAAAATAAATAAATAAATATAATCTGTATTGTATGTTTACTCAGGTCGCCTTTGTTTTATGTTGCATTTCGTTTGATCTAAAACTATTTATTATGAGATATACACAAAACCAGAAGAGATCTGGGGATGAGGATAGGGGCAAATACGTTTTCACAGCACTGTAGTAGCCTTCATTGCAGACTAAAACATTGGATAATTATTAAGAGTAATATAAGTTCTCTTCTAAACTCTCAGTGCCATTTTCAATACATCTTTTATATCTATTGATATGTGCGGCATGGCACTGGCTACACTCTAATACAAAAGTGGTTCTTCATGGTTTCTTCTAGAACCATAGCCTTTCTAAGACCCATTTGAGTACATAATTGGTTGCAGTTACATGCAGTTCTGTGGTTCTTTATGTGTGCTATTGAAATAATTTGACAGTTGCCTCCACAAAGTCAGTTATAAACTTAACAATTTTCTCAGTTTGTTTCCTTTACATAATTAAACAGAGTTATGTCAAATAATTATACCCATAACCTTCGCTTAAACACATGGGTGAGGAAGAACCACAGGTGAAACACAGTGAGAGTGCATGCACAGCTGTGCATTAAAGAACTTACAGTGAAATCACTTCAGGTATTTTGCTCCTTAATTATTTAATTATGTTGCTCATTTTTAGTGTTACTTGTTTTAACCTATAATAACAAAATGAAGGTGTTATGCTGTGTAATGGGGCGGGAAAATATATTTTATCACCAAATGGTTGGTTGAATTAAAGTAAAGTTAAATCGCTATTTAAACTAGTTAATTTTGTAGCTTTTATTTAATTTTATTTTATTTGTACAGGCCTTTGCAGGGGACCATTTTAACACATAATCACACCTAGGGCCAATTTAGCATAACAAATCCTCCTATCTGCATGTTTCAGACCATGACAGGAAACAGGAGAACCTGATCTGTACATTTCCTCCAGGGGAGCACATGAACATGGGAAGAACAGAAGAAACTCTGCACCTGAGCTGAAGCGAACCCAGGAATCTAGAGGTGGTAATGTTACCCATTGCCCCACTGTGACACCTCTTTTGTTTTTCTTCACATCAACTCGTGAAACAGCTAACACAGAATAATCCAAACACAATCTCTTTCAGATAATAGACTGCAATATCTGATATAATGCTGGATTCTTACATTAGATGTGCTATATAATTTGTGTCTTGGGGATGGAAATATCAGTAGCCTCAGTGCCTGGCACAAAAAGATTTTGTGTCCAATTAGTGTTCGGAACTTAGACACAGTCTCAGTCTTTAAGTGTAGACTGAAAACCTATTTGTTTACCCCCCCCCCCCCCCCCATCTCATGATTTCACTCAGGTATGTTGACAGTGGAGTTGTGGACTGCTTAATGTCCTAGAATGTCCTCAATCCTTCAGGCTCTCCCTTTTAGTTACACTATCATAGCTAGTTCTGCTGGAGTCCCTGTTTTGTATTTGCATAATAGGCATAATTTATCAAGCTGGATATGACCAGTTACTAGACTTTTACTGTATATATGGATCATGCTGTGAAGTTTAAATAGCTTGTGTATTTTTAGTTACACACAGAAAATTAATGAAACTTTTGTGAAATCCAGTCATTACATATGAATTGCATTAACTAAAGTAATATTAGATGTTAAAAAAAAGTAAGAAAGCCAAATAAATCCTAAATTAAAACAAATAAAACCAGTCATTCATTTAAGTATGGTAGTGTATAAAAGCAGGGCAGGCTCAGACAGTGTGTTGGCCAGCTCTATTTGCCACAGGATCTTCTTTTGATGCTATGCAGCACTTCATTAGAGCCAGCACTAAATGCCCGATCAGGAATGTCTGAAAATGCAATGTGTCATATACACTGATCAGCCATAACATTCAAACCACTGAAAGATGAAGTGAATAACATTGATTATCTCATTACACTGACACCTGCCAAATATTAGGCAGCAAGTGAACAGTCCGTTCTCTACGGTGTTGCATTGGAAGCCAGAAAAATGGACAAGCGTATGGATCTGAGTGACTTTGACAAGGGCTAGAAGACTGGGTCAGAGAATCTCCAAAACGGCAGGTCTTGAGCCCTGACCTCAACCCCGATTTCACTAATGCTCTTGTAGCTGAATGGGCAAATCCCCACACCCATGCACAAAATTTCATAGAAAGCCTTCCCAGAAGAGTGGAAGCTGTTAAAACAACAAATATGGGACCAGTTCTCTTTTAATGCCCATTGTTTTGGAATAAGATGTTCAACAAGCACATATGCATGTGATACAATTTCAATTACAATTGAAAGTTCAAGTTTGTGTCCACAAACATTTGGCCATATAGTGCACTACTAAAAATAGTCCTCACATGTCCTCACATGTCCTCCCTAAAATTATGTTTAATAAATCCTCAAAGTAAGTTAGTTTGGATTGTCTTTGTCCTGTTTAAATATGCTGTAATCAACCTACTATTATAACAGCCAAGGCTTAAGCCTTAGCCGTCCAGGAAGTTTAATCACCTAATCTGGCATATTGTTGCTGCAAAATTGGTTTGGGCAAAATTGGTTATGTATGTTGATAAGTTTAGCATTATTTAAACTTCCCAGCTAGAGACACAGAAATTGTACACAGCCACAGAAAGTATTTTCCTTAATTGATCAGCTAACACACACACACACACACACACACACACACATACATACGCACATGCACACACACACACACACACACACACACACACACACACACACAAACACAGCAGGAGATTGATTGAGAACTTTGTCTCAGGACCACACACACACACACACACACACACACACACACACACACACACACACACACACACGCGTCTTCTTATATATAGGAACCCACAAAACTCTAGATGACTTTAAGTAAAGATGAGTAGATGACTTTATCCCGGAACCCCCCCCCCCCCCCCCCCCCGCCCTAGATTGTTCCTGTCTGAGGGAGTGGCTGTGGGCTCTGGCATGGAATTGATATCTGAGGCCATTGAGTTTGGGAGACGGTTTGCTGTCCATGGTGCTGAAAAGGACCTCCTATCAAAATCAGCCAAAATCATTCTATGTAGTTGATGGGCTGGGGTTACTTCTGAGAAACAAATGCCCACCAGACAGGCTATAACAGTTGCTATGACAACAATTCCAAGAATCTTTTGAGGAGTGGTCTGAGGAGTTATCACTCACTGCCCAAACAGAACTGAGTAACACTGGCAGCCAAGTGTAAATCTGTAACCTTACAACAATTCAAACAGAATTATAAATGCATCATTAAATCTCCAATGTCACCACAATTTAATTTGATTGGGTTCTTATGGCTGAAAATACCTAAGACACAAAGGTTTTTATACAGTAGAAACCAGACCACAAACACAACACATCATAGAAATAGCCCACTAATATGAGTGCAGCTCATTGCCACCTCCGCTTCAGAGTCCTGGGTTCTGATCAGGTTACTGTCTGTGTGAAGATTCTGTGCATGTTTCCTCCACGTTTACATGGGTTTCGTCCAGGTTCTCTGGTTTCTTCCCACTGTCCAAAAACATGCAGGTAGGTGGATTGGCTATACTAAATTGCCCTGTGTGTAAATGCCCTGTGTGTAAATGCCACTGTGTGAATGGTGCCCTGTGATGGATTGGTGTCTCATCTGGTGTGAATTCTCCCGCCTTGCGTTCAGTGTTACCTGTGATTGGGTCTGGATCCACCACAACCCTGACAAGGATAATGTGCTTACTGAAAATGAATGAATGTAAGAAAATATTGTTATTGCCAAATATACATTCATATACTGTATACTATTGTTTAGGACTGAACAGAAATGAACCATGTACAAGCTGCATTTTCATTTTCTCTGATTTTATCTATTTGATCACACTATGGGTTTTTTTGTGTGTGTGTCTAGTAGCAGAGCATGTCTCTTTTCTACTCTCGCGTTCTAGGACGTACCTAAGGATAAACATGAACTTGGATATATTCTTAGCTTTTCAGTTAATAAATCAAATCTAACATTCTAAAAATGCTACAGTTGAATGTCCACCTTTATATTTATGCAGCATTTTCACATACATAATAGACTACAACGACCCTGGTGTGACGAACTGGCCATGGAGACGGTGTTAGGATGAGAAGTTTATTGAGACATACAAACAAACAATTCAAATCGGTAGGTAGTGAGACGTAGTGGAGGTGCAGGCAGATAAAGTTTGGTAAACCAAAAGACAGTCCAACTAGGCAAACAAAACAAAGGGTAATCCAAAGAATCAATCAATCCAAAAAACAGGCAATGATCATAACATGAAGCATAGATGGCAGGCAATGGAAAACAGATCAGTAATGTAGATAAACTAACAATACATTGCAATGGTGAAGTGGAAAAGGCATGTTTATATATGGTAGCAAACAGGAAGTGAGTGTGAGGCACATGTCCGTGATTACTATTCGGGCAAGGGGTCCCTCTGGTGGGTGGATGAATGTGGGGCAGCCTCATTCATTACAGAAACACCCCCCCCCTTGCCCCAACCCCCCCCAACACAAATGCCTCTTGGTGTTCTACAGTGTGGATGCCCCCTTGGACATGCTGCTGGGCTGTAAGGGTATGTTTGGTGGTAGTCTTGTATCAGAGATGGGTCCATTATGTCCTTGGCGTCTACCCACGATCACTCCTCTGGTCTGTACCCATCCCAGTCCAACAAGTACTGCATCTGGCCCCTTCTTCTTCTAGAGTCCATGATCTTTCTGACCATATACGCTGGCTCTCGATCGACTTCCTACAGAGGTGTAGGCTCAGGATCCGTGGTCCCGGGGCCAGATGCTGGGTACACCTGATGTGTGTACTGGTCCATGCCCTCACGCTCCTCCTAATCCAATCATTCACCACTGGCACCACAGATGGTTCTCCTGACCAAGGGAACATTGGGACTGGTAGCCCAGCATGCAATGGAAGGGGGTAAGTCCTGTAGAGGAATGAATGTGGGAATTCTGTGCATACTCGGCCCATGGCAGGAGATCATTTCATTTATTCTGCTCCTGGCTGCTGTAGGTCCGTAGGTACCTTCTGGTTCGGACATTCCACCTGTCCATTGACTTGTGGGTAATAGCCTGAGGTGAGATTCACGTTGATGTCCAACTAAACTGGATTGCATAATCAATGATCAATGGCCTGGCTTAAATGCAGCAGCTGGATGCAAAAATCTTGACCCCCCTCTGGATATTCAAATACCTCACGGACCTGTTGAGTGAACTAACCGAATGAAGTTTGGCGGTTAAGATCTTTATTCCAAGGAGGCCCAGCTGAATGCATGAAAGCACACATTTTGGCATCTTGACTAAATTATTTGGGTTTCCTCCAGAAATAAACCATACACTGATGCAAAAACCCCTGGCATTTCTCAGCAAAACCATCAAACTTGTCTGGAAGTGCAAAGCTTGCCAGTTTAGTGGGATGAGCTGGCAGTGAGCGAATGTAATGGGTTAAATGCTTGTTAGCAGCTCATAGATCGCGCAACTGGTCTTGATAACCCATTAGCACATTGAATTTGGGCAGCCTCATTCATTACACCTAGTAAGCTGTATATTGTTACTAAAAAGACAGAAGCTACATTGTGGAGCTTTCAGAGCCTTTTCTATGACTATTGATGATGAATTTAAATTTGTCTGTCTTGGGCTGTGCGTCATGCTAAATGAATGCACCCTTAAATGAAGCTAATTAGTAAATCAGTCTCTTAAGGTGTGTCCCAAATAGCACACTTATGCAATATTCTATGCCATTCTGTAGTATAAGTACTGTGATTAGTGTGTTCACACTGAGAAACCCCAAAAAACAAAGTGCACTTTAAGTTCCCAGATGATGCACTAATTCAACTAAAAAGTGTGGAATGACGTACACTTACACTCAATGGTCGCAACTTTCCTTACGTAGCTGATGGGGATATATCAGGCTATATCAGTCTCAGACACTGAATGAAAAAAAAAGATGTTTACATTCCCAGCAGCCATAGCCACAACCACAACTTACTATGTTGATTTTACATTGTGCAAGCAAAATTCGCCTGCGGAGACGATTACGTCTCCATCTGACAGTGACTGAGGTCTTGTTGGGCATAAAAGGAAACATTCACATAAGCAGTAAAATGTAGCAATTCATTTTGTTATCTGTTTGTCTATTTTGACTAATGCTATTTCGCTAATGCGAAAACGGTCCATGTATTTATGTCTCGCCATAGCATTACATGCATTTGACGTAATTTGCCCTCGACCAGGAAACAGCATGTACTTCTGGTTAGTACCGAAAGTGTGTCATTTGAGATGTTCCTACCCTTCTAAAATTCATACACTACAGTAGATGGCAGAGTGTATAGTGCATAGTATGTCATTTGGGACACAACTTTAGGAGTAATCACTCACTGCTCATTATCAAACCATTCATCTCTCACTTTACCATGGTCTTACTGCAGTAATTATCAAACTCTTTTGGATAGCGGTGAGTTGATGACTAAGACATAAAATGGTGGCTATGCTGTCCTCAATCACCTCTGAGATTAGAGTTTGCATGGGACTGCTACTACATTGCCTGTCTAGTGACAGATCCAGGAGACTCATGAGGAGAATAATAAAACCTTACAACATTACAACACAATTAGAATTTACAGAATGGAACAGAGTCCATTTTGCAGAGAGGAAGGGAAAATATGAAGACGTTTCCATTGATCGACGAAGTCAAATGGGCTCGATCTTGATCTGGGTATTCTCAGGGGAGCTACGTCAGTTTCCATGGAAATGTATTAGACCTATTTTGACAGACTTGCAAAGAGTCAGTAATGTGAGTTCTCACAAACACAGATGTTGCTATGATGCACAAGTGGTACATGAATAACAAATGTGTGCATCTGGGACTGCTTCAGAAAAATGATCTGCGTGAAACTTAACACACTTTATTTAGCACAAAAGAAACGACATCTTACACACATTCACCCAGAGGTCAGTGACAAAGGAAGGGGTATGTATGCATGTGCACAGTCCACGTTGTCTTTGTTGAAGGAAGATAATGAGGGAAAGGAGGGGTCCGTGGGGAGTGTGTGAATGTATATTAACCTGTTAGAAAACAGATGTGTCACGGTCCATGTATTTATGTCTCTTTAATCTCTCCCTCTCTCACACACACAGAATAGGTAGACCTTAAGGGAGAGAGTGCTAATTTGCACAGGTGGGGTGTAATTACCTATAAAAAGGCACTGTGCTCTACCGAAGCCATAAGCGGCCATGCATTATTATTATTTTTTCCTCTTTTCTCATGATCATGACTTAATTTTCTCATGATCTTGACATAACAAAAAGTTGTTTTCACGTGATCTTGACAAAATTTTCTCATGATCCTGACATAAGCAAAAGCTGTTTTCTCACGACGTAATTTTATCCTGAGAAAATCTCGCGCTTTGTGAATGGGACTGGTGTTACATGCATGTTGGCATCTTCGCCATCATAAATGTAATAATTGCCTGCTGTAGAGATGGACTTTATCTCCGCATTAAGAGAGAGGGATGTCCCCTTCTCAAGTGTCAGATACTAATGTGGAATTTGTCAATCCTGGAGGGGTGACGTATTTTTGTAGGCCATTCCAGAAATTAGCATCACCCTGGTTCTCTCGACAAAAAGCCAATAGGATTTTTCAATTGGCTTTTGGATTATTGCAGGAAATAAACTCTGTGAACAACAAAAGTCTATGATTCTTACATGTTTCTTTCATTAAGATAATCTTCACAAATGAACACAACTTTTATTAATTTTGAAGCCTAAATACAATCGGCAGAAGCAAAAAGCTAATGTTAGGCTATAAATGAACTACACCACAGTCGCATGACTTCAAAGTCACCATCACTGAGCTTCCGACAACACTTTCAATCTTTATTTAAAAACAATACAATTGGAAAATACTATAAATTGATAAATCTACAAGTTGGAAAGTTTGAGTTGGAATAGTTTAAGCTTTGGAATAGTATAAACACAACAAGGCTGTAGTAGATGAGTTTTCCTGTTCAGTGTGATGACGTTTAATGTCCCCGACAACCTCTCTAATCCCATTAACCACTTGTTAGCAGTCGCCTTTTTCAAGACAAGTAAAAGCTTTTTAAAAAATCCTGAGTTGGGTATTACTGATGTATTTTATGTTGTAGTATAAAACGTGAACATATCTTGAGCTTGTGTCAACCACAGACCTTATTTCAGGCATTTAACCAAAAACCCATTCAAAACCCCCATTGACTTCGGGACGATGGATGTCGAGATCATGAGAAAACAACTTTTTTATGTCAAGAGCACGAGAAAACAAGAAAGAAAAAATGAGTAATGCATGGCCACTTAGAGCTTCTGCATACACTACAGTGTTCAGCTCTCAGCTGCTATAGAGCCCATCACCAGCTTGCAGCCACATTTTTCATTGTACAAAATATGTTCCAAATTCTGAATCCAGACTCCTCTCTGGACCAGCAAGAGGCTGACTGATCTTGGTTTTATTGTGGTTTGGATATCAGTTTTGATAAATGCTTGTTTTTAAATCACCATAATCTTATCTATTTTATCTAATTTAAGTGTAAAAAAAAGAGTTCCAGAGTAGGGAAAAAGCTTTCAGACCCATCATATTGCAAAAATAAATAAATACATGTGTATCGTTTAAACACAAAAAGCATTCATTGACATCACTGTTGACAAAAATTAAACATAACAACATGAAATACAGAACAATTTTCTAGGTTTTAATACCATATTTAATTTTTTTCCAGACACTACAGTTGATTCCCATTTTAGCTGATTAATGCATTGATTGATTGATTGAGCAATTTATTGATTTAAGGCATACCCAGGTGTTACTTTTTTGGCTCATTAGAGTACTATATCACTATAACTATATATATAACTATATATAAATATACTATATACTATAGTATCTATATAAAAGCGGGCATGTTTGTTGATTAGCATTGCTGCCTCATAGCTCCAGGGTCCCTGGTTCAATTTTGACCTCAGGTTACTGAGTCAGGTTACTGAGGTCTGTATGGAGTTTCTCATTTTCTCCCTGTGTCAGGTTCTCCAGTTTTCTCGCATCTCTGAAAAATATGCTAGTAGGTAAACTTGCTATTACATTGGCATGTGAATAAGTGTGTGAATGTGTGGGTATATAGTGCCCTGCGATCCAGAGTGTATTCTTGCCTTGTAAAAAGTTTGCCCAGGATAGGCTTTTGATCCACAGAAACATCCACAGCATGGAGCTAGAAGCCCAAGAATCACCCCATATGCTGATTTATGTGAATGATGGGAAACTCAACCTAGCACAAAGATGTAGAAAAAGATGTGGAATAAACCTACAGCTTTTTATAATTGCTAAAAAGCATTAGTTAATATCCAGTTCACTTTTTCAAAATGCTTCATATATAACACTCTATGTGGACCATAGAGTCCACATAGTTTTTTTTTTTAGTTTTGAGCAGCAACAAAGATTGCACAATTTTATTTACACTATATGGTCAAAACTAGGTGGATACCTGACCTTGGTATATGAGCTTGTTGGACATCAATTTGTGCCATTCAGTCAAAAGAGCATCTGTGAGGTGAGGCGCTGATGTTGGGCGAGTAGGCTTGGCTTGTGCGTCGACATTTCAATTTAGCCCAAAAGTGTTCGGTAGGATTGAGGTCAGGGCTCTGTGCAGGCCACTTGAGTTCCACCATGCTGAAACAGGAAAGTGCCTTCCCCAAATTATTACCACAAAGTTAAGCATCAAAGCCACACAGAAAGCATACAATTGTCTAAAATGTTGTTGTATGCTGTAGCATTAAAATTACTGTCACATGCTACTAAGGGGCTAGCCCAAATCCTGAAAACCAACCCCAGACCATTATCCCCCCTCAACTAAACTTTACTGGTGCCATGGAAACCCATGTCATGAAGCTCCTGACATACACTGCTTGTGCTGATGTCACATCCAGAGGCAATTTGAAACTCTGTAGTGGGTGATGCAGCAGAGGATATGTAGTTTTATTATATGCTATGCACTTCAGTATTTTGTGGCCCTGCAAACCAAATGAACAGAAGTTTTGCTATCAATGTTCACAAATAGTATATTGAATTAAATCAAAACCCTAAAACCAATTTATAATGAGAATATAATGAGTCATAAAGGTCCCAACATTATTATGTGTGCAGAAATACATGTATCACAAAATGTGCAGCTATTGTACTAGCTCCACTGCTAAATGGGTTTTGGTCTTTGTGCACTGAATATAAAGTTTTTTATTACAAGAGAAGTACTGCTGGCATTTTGATAAGAGTTTATTTTGGACTAATGTTTTTGTCATGTTTTTGGCAGTTCTAGAGCATTTTGATCATGATTTTCAGTCACGTCACTGATGTCAAATTCAGAGTTGAGTGTCAGCAATTTGTGACTCAAGTCCAAGTCATGTGATTCAAATGCACAACACTGGAGGGAGGTATTAAGAGTAAAGTGGCAAAGTGACTAATGTTTGTTATTATGTTGATGATAAGATTAATTAAAGATGACTGTAAGGGTAATTTAAATATAACTATCCCTGCCTTACTTTTTTCTTACTTTCTCTTTCTCTGCAGTTTTTCTGCTGAAATCTTTAACAGTTCTCCACTTCTCTCCCATCATGCCATCATCATTTATTCAGGATGATAGATTCTGTACAGCCTCCCACAAATGGATCTCAATTTCTATCTATAGACATGACTCTGATTCTATTCATCCATCTATGGGGTCCATACACTTGCACACACACATAGTCTTTGTATGGGGGATGGTATATGAAAAGGTAAAAATATGTATTATACACATAGATGTGAATATGTATAGTGGTGTATAGTGGTTTTCGCTGTTGATGTTTGGGTGGTTGGGGTGGGATGGTCAGTTATGACAGTGTGTGTGTATGTGTGTGTGTGTGTGAATATTTTCCTGTATACTCATTTGCAGTCCACAGATGACTGCTTTAATGCCACTGCAGGTACCCCTTAATATTTATATTTTATTATAATATTTAGCTGTTTTATTGAATCATGGTCAAATAAATATTTGCCTCCCCTGCAATGCCCATATTCACCCAAAATGTAATCTTTCACACTTATTTGGACACTCATTTGGTTTTTCTTATTAAAAAAAAAATAATAAACACTGTTAGCACTAGGCTCAAATTTAATAGAAGAATATATCAGAAGTGTATCAGAATCCCAAAGATATATTTATAATTTTTAAAAAGAGACTTGTGTGTGTGTGTGTGTGTGTGTGTGTGTGTGTGTGTGTGCACATTTCATCTTCCATTTCCTTCTCCTCAGGAGGCTTAACTGTCCACGTCACCATATCTCACTGTTCTCTCTGTTACCAAGGCAACCACGAGGTTGCTTTGTGTCTGGTTCTAGACCAATGTGACATCCTCCCAGGTCATCACGGTAATGTCTCCAATAAAGCCAGGCATCATCTTTTTTGCTTCCATTTACATTTCAGTTCTTTCAATTTTTTGGAAATTTCTAGCTATGGCTTTTACTTATTTGAAACCCAGGCCATGGAGTCATTCTTTATATTCTTGTCTAGTTTGCATCACACAGGAACATCAGTGGAAGGCTATATATTTTTCCAACCATCACTGAACAAATGTAATGAAACTATAAGCTCTAATGAGGCATTTGGATATGAAAGTGTTATCTTTAGACTGTTGACTCATGCTCTTTGGAAACATGTCTGCAGGGCCTGAGCCAGTTGGCTAGACTCACACAATCCTAAAAACAGCTACCCACATCTAAGAGGAAATGATTATTAAGACCAAAAAAAAAAAACCAAACAAAAAAAAAAAAAACAGAAAATGATTAAAGCTACATCTTTTATACAACCCACATCAGGTGCACAGCATAATGATATAGATGGATTATGTGTCCACAGAGCAGCTTCCCTCTATTATACTACCACATTTTCAATTGCTTCAGGGGAGATTGTTAGTTTATCTTGAAAGAGGGGGTTGTGCTGCAGCAGATAGGGGGGAGAGATTGTTGCTATGCAATGACTGTCAGGTTTAATGACAATTTTTCCTGCTGATACTGCTTACAAACTGCAACTTTTACAGAGTGGGAGGAGCGGGGGGCAGTTATAACAGCTACTGCACACTACACACTATTGTGCAAACACGTATAAAAAAAATTTGATGCATGACATATTTGCATTAACTCTGACTATTATGAATAAACATGCATTAATGAGATTATGAATGGAAACTGGGAAAAACTAAATTATGCTCTGTGTCTAATTGCATTTAAACAGTAGGAATAAAGGTTTATGCACCATATGTTAGAATGGTGTGGGAGATATGGCGTTGTCATGAAGCAGACAGACTGACACAAGTGCAACCGTTGTTGCACACAAACCAAAGGCAATACTCAGAAACGTGAGGCAGGCAAATGTTCAGGCAAACAGGCATAAATTAAACCAGATTGGATCAGAAAACATTAAGCAAGCTCCGGTAAAAGCATTAATCCAGCAAGCAGATACATTATATTTGGCCTATTCCAAAGGCACATCCGTTTCCAAAGGCATGGCATTAATAGGCCAATTTCACAAGATTCAGAAATATGTCATTGCCATGTAAACCTACTTCCACTACAGTTATGGTTAGTGCGATTTCTATGCTGAGGAAAAATGGAAGGATTCTTGACTGCTTCTATCTCCTCCCTGCCGCAAATCAGATCCGAGGATGTTAGCCGAATTGTTGTACAGCACTCTTCCACTACAAAATCAAGGCTGAGGAAATGTTATAAATTCTACGTTGAAGAGTTTATTCACAGTTATCAAGCTAAACTGATAACTAGCTGCTACTGTCACTTGCAGCCACAACAGTGAGAGTCGTCGTTCACAATACAACCAAGAACATGTATTAAGAAAGTAAATTGGGTCAATTTTGATTTGATGTTGACTTCAACATTGTTTTGTATTTCTCTTTTACACACCTAATTCTACTCATATACTTGTTAGTACAGTGCTTTATGACTTGAACTGGGTGGGTCAAATAAGGGAGACATAGTGGTAACACGATAGCAGCTAGCTGTTAATTGTTTTGCACAGCTTGTAAGAAAAAAAAACTATTAACCATGTTAGTTCTGAGTATTGCATATCACATCACAGCTTATCTACACTTTTCAGTAAAGAGTAAAGACACACATAAACACATCACCGGGGAGGATCAAATAGTCATGGTCCTTGACGCTAGCTTCCAATCTAGTTGAGACATCCTTTACGTCCATGATCTTCAGGGAATGCACGTCTATTCCTAGTCGAGTACTAGATCTCAAACCCAGACTGCTTTTGAGGTGGTACATACCAATTGTTCCATTGAAAATTACTTGGAACAGCACCAACCTTCAGATGAGAACTTTCTTGAATGTAGTCGGCAGTGGTGGAATGCCGACTACAAATAAAAATTCTGCGAATCACGAACATCGATTCATCTTCTCTCCTTATTGCACAGACCCACTTCTTCTTTTGATTTTCATTTGAAGGAAAATAACACGCAATATGTACGTCAAAGAAAACAAATGAATACAAATAAGTGTGTGTGTGTGTGTGTGTGTGTGTGTGTGCGTAAGAGCATCTGATGTCATATGTGCTTAGCATATGAATTTATCAGACAGGACAGCTGTGGTTTCTGTCATTTCCGAACAAGTTCCTTGCTTTACACGTCAGTGAAGCGTGCTTTAATCTAATCAGCACAACTGCCAATCTCACTGACTCTTAGTCTACAGCCATACAGTAATACATTACTGCACATTTACTGTCCTACAATACATTATGTCATTATTAAAATCACATCTTATATACAGTGATGTAGTGTGCACACACAAACTTGTACACATATTGCTTAGGTGCTGGGTTTTGTGTTATTTGTAAAGAATACTCTTATGGCTGTTCAGTCGTGTGTGTGTGTGTGTGTGTGTGTGTGTGTGTGTGTGTAAGCCTAAACAGGAAAAGCAGAAGACTAGGGGAACATTGACTGTAAGACTGTCTGAGGTGAGTCAACTACATCAAAAGAAAAGAGCAGTGAAATCTTAACTGCTATCTCCTGGGGAACTGCAATCACAATTTTACACTACAGCTAGTCATAAATTTCTCTGGTCTAGTTCCTTCTTGTTCTGTTTTTTCCCCTTTTTTTACACTTCAATTCTTTATCTCTTGTCAGTGTTTAACAAAACAATACTAATAACTTGGTTCATGAGCTGACTTTATTGGTGACAGACTGCAGTCACCCCTCTTCCTTCGGCCAGATAGAAGAATTTTCCCGGTTAAAAATGGTTGGGTTTAATCAGAAAAGGATCAGTTTGTTTGACTGTATGTAGTCAGATTTAAAGGTGCTTTTATTTATTTGGTTTGAATCAAACCCACTCAGTGAATTTCCATGATTTCTTTGCATATTAAGAAAAGGTTTGTTTGCATTTCTTGATGTATTATTTCTGATCTATAAAAAATAAGTGTGTTTCCAATCCCACCCTTTCCCACCTTTTTGTGAGTTCTGACTGGCTGATACAGAAAGTATCTGTCACGAATCGTGACGGAGCAGAGATAGGACGGATGCAAGTGCAGTATGAACGGTTGTTTATTAGAAAGGGAGACAGGCAGACAAATCCAAAACGTGATCCAAAACGTAATCCAAAAACATGCAAGCGGTCAGGCGATTGGCAAACAGGCATACACGGGGCAAGGCAGGAATCTAGGTTGATAAACAAAACAAGAAACGAACTATGACGAGGGACTGGAAGCGGATAATCCAGCGCGAACTAACTTTAAACATGAACTGTGACTATGACTATGACTATGACTACGATACGAACTAAACTAACGCTAAGGTATTATTATTATTAATCTTCCGCCTTGAGTGCTGGGAGGCGTGCGGTATATATGTGGACATAATCAGCATCTAAACTGCTTGCAGCTGAGAGCAATACAGACCCACGTGAAATCCCAGCCAATGACAGAACAGGGAGGAGACATGACAGAAACATAAACAAAACACACGTGTCCAGATGTCATTACGGTCAACAACGGAAAAGTAGGTGCTCGTGCATTCGCGCTTAGAGCACGCTGCTTAAAGGGGGAATCGTGACAGAACCCCCCCCCCCAAAGGCACTACTCCCCGAGTGCCATGAGTCATCCCATTTAATTGGCGGACCCGGCCCCCTGGACTGAATGTCCCAGGCAGAGCCAGGAAACTGCACGGTGTTCTTGGCGGCGCAGGGAAGCGGAGCGATGTCCTCGGCGTAGCAGGGAAGCAGAGCGACATCCACAGCCGGGCAGGCAGGCTGAGCAAAGTCCTCGGCGGAGCATGAAGGCAGAGCGACGACCACAGCAGGGCAGGCGGGCTGAGCGAAGTCCTCGGCGGAGCATGAAGGCAGAGCGACGTCCTCGGCGGAGCATGAAGGCAGAGCGACGTCCACAGCCGGGCAGGCAGGCTGAGCGAAGTCCTCGGCGGAGCATGAAGGCAGAGTGATGACCACAGCAGGGCAGGCAGACTGAGCGAAGTCCTCGGCGGAGCATGAAGCCAGAGCGACGACCACAGCCGGGCAGGCAGGCTGAGCAAAGTCCTCGGCGGAGCATGAAGGCAGAGCGACACCCACAGCAGGGCAGGCAGACTGAGCAAAGTCCTCGGCGGAGCATGAAGACAGAGCAAAGTCCTCTGTAAGGCCAGGGAGAGAAGCGTGGGCCTCCTTGAAGCAGTAGGGGGGAACGACGTTTGCCATGGAGCCGGAAGGCTGAGCGACGACCTCAGCTGAACAGGGAGGCTGAGCGACGTCCACAGCTGAACAGGCGGGCTGAGCGACGTCCACAGCTGAACAGGCGGGCTGAGCGACGTCCACAGCTGAACAGGCGGGCTGAGTGACGTCCACAGCTGAACAGGGAGGCTGAGCGACGTCCACAGCTGAACAGGGAGGCTGAGCGACGTCCACAGCTGAACAGGGAGGCTGAGGCTCTGAGGTCACCAGGTGAACCTTGGGCATGGGCGGAGCTTGGCTGGCCGGGTCAGCAGACTCGGGCGCGGGCGGAGCTTGGCTGGCCGCGTCAGCAGACTCGGGCGCGGGCGGAGCTTGGCTGGCCGCGTCAGCAGACTGGGGCGCGGGCGGAGCTTGGCTGGCCGCGTCAGCAGACTGGGGCGCGGGCGGAGCTTGGCTGTGCGTGTCAGCAGACTGGGGCGCGAGCAGAACTTGGCTGTGCGTGTCAGCAGACTGGGGCGCAAGCAGAACTTGACTGGCCGCGTCAGCAGACTGGGGCGTGGGCGGAGCTTGGCTGGCCGCGTCAGCAGACTGGGGCGCGGGCGGAGCTTGGCTGGCCGCGTCAGCAGACTGGGGCGCGGGCGGAGCTTGGCTGGCCGCGTCAGCAGACTGGGGCGCGGGCGGAGCTTGGCTGTGCGTATCAGCAGACTGGGGCGCGAGCAGAACTTGGCTGTGCGTGTCAGCAGACTGGGGCGCGAGCAGAACTTGGCTGTGCGTGTCAGCAGACTGGGGCGCGAGCAGAACTTGGCTGTGCGTGTCAGCAGACTGGGGTTCGAGCAGAACTTGGCTGTGCGTGTCAGTAGTCTTGGGCGTGGGCTGAACATGGGCGACCAGGTCGGTAGACTTGGGCGCGGGCGGAGCTTGGCTGGCCGTGTCAGCAGACTGGGGCGCGGGCGGAGCTTGGCTGGCCGCGTCAGCAGACTGGGGCGCGGGCGGAGCTTGGCTGGCCGCGTCAGCAGACTGGGGCGCGGGCGGAGCTTGGCTGTGCGTGTCAGCAGACTGGGGCGCGAGCAGAACTTGGCTGTGCGTGTCAGCAGACTGGGGCGCGAGCAGAACTTGGCTGTGCGTGTCAGTAGTCTTGGGCGCGGGCTGAACTTGGGCGACCGGGTCGGTAGACTTGGGCGTGGGCAGCATTTGGTCATTAGGCTGAGATATTAGCAGAGCTTGGTCAACTGGATCTGCAGGCTTGGACGTGAGCTCAGAGACTGGAGGCTTGGCTCGGACGTCAGGGACTGAAGACTTGGCTCGGACCTCAGGGACTGGAGACTTGGCTCGGACCTCAGGGACTAGAACTTGACTTGGATCTCAGAGACTGGAGGCTTGACTTGGATCTCAGGGACTGGAGGCTTGACTTGGATCTCAAAGACTGGAGGCTTGACTTGGACTTGGACCTTAGGGACTTGAGACTTGAATTGGATTTTAGAGACTGGAGGCTTGACTTGGACTTCAGAGACTGGAGGCTTGACTTGGACCTCAGGGACTGGAGGCTTGACTTGGACTTGGACCTCAGGGACTTGAGACTTGACTTGGATTTCAGAGACTGGAGGCTTGACTTGGACTTGGACCTTAGGGACTTGAGACTTGACTTGGATTTCAGAGACTGGAGGCTTGACTTGGACTTGGACCTTAGGGACTTGAGACTTAACTTGGATATCAGAGTTGAGCTCTGCATGAAGTTGCCTGTAGTAGTGGGTAAACGGCAGGGCAGGTTCGCCTGCCAGACTTACCCCCCTGAGAAGTTGTTCTAGCTCGTCCTTCACCTCCGGACTCCCGAATCGCATCATGAATTCCCCCACAAACTGTTCTACACTGTCCAGGTTCCTACAGTGCTTATCCAGTTTGAGCTGCACCCATTGACGGGCCGGTCCAAAGAACCGGGACCACATGAATCGGAGCCATTGCTTCTCCTCTGGCTTAGGGTCTAACAGGCTGGCGAAATAGTATTGACAGTCTACCAGAAAATATTCAGGGGCACCGAAAAATCCATCAAATGGATCAGGAAGCTCCATAAATGTCCATTGTGGGAAGTGGACGGAGTCCATAGCGGGGACGGTTGGCGTCGACTTTCGGGTTCTGCGTCTCCTCCGTTCTCCTGCTGCATCCATGTTTTGGCGGAAGATTCTGTCACGAATCGTGACGGAGCAGAGATAGGACGGATGCAAGTGCAGTATGAACGGTTGTTTATTAGAAAGGGAGACAGGCAGACAAATCCAAAACGTGATCTAAAACGTAATCCAAAAACATGCAAGAGGTCAGGCGATTGGCAAACAGGCATACACGGGGCAAGGCAGGAATCTAGGTTGATAAACAAAACAAGAAACGAACTATGACGAGGGACTGGAAGCGGATAATCCAGCGCGAACTAACTTTAGACTATGACTACGACTATGACTACGACTACGACTATGACTACGACTACGACTACGAACTAAACTAACGCTAAGGTATTATTATTATTAATCTTCCGCCTTGAGTGCTGGGAGGCGCGCGGTATATATGCGGACATAATCAGCGTCTAAACTGCTTGCAGCTGAGAGCAATACAGACCCACGTGAAATCACAGCCAATGACAGAACAGGGAGGAGACATGACAGAAACATAAACAAAACACACGTGTCCAGATGTCATTATGGTCAACAACGGAAAAGCAGGTGCTCGCGCATTCGCGCTTAGAGCACGCTGCTTAAAGGGGGAATCGTCACAGTCTAATCAAGGTTAAGATGTGAACAGTATTCTCTGAGATCACTGGCAATATTTCTATGTGAAAGTAGTAAGTGTGGGCCGGCACTGACCATTACAGACCACTTATCTAAGAAAATGTTGCATGTGTTAAAAAGGCTGTTTGATCAGTACATCTCAACTCTAATAAGAACCTCTAATTTAATAATTTTTAAATAAGTGAAAAATAGTAATAGATCAAAGTTATCCTCACCAAATTATTCAATTAATGGTCCACTCAAAGAACAGTTTTTAAGCAGGCATTGGTTCACACAAAAATACATTACAGTGAAAAAGGAAAAAGAAAAAAGATATCCTTCACTGGTGCCTCACAAGTTGCCACAAGGCCATTATTATGCCTGGGTCACAATGGCATAATGAAAACACATCTTCTTCGATGACTGTTTAAATATCCCTTCAGAACAATGGCCAATAATTCTATTTGGATAAATATTGGAAATATTAGAAAAGTAATTATCATACATAAACATAAACATATGACTCACTCAAAATCATCAAAACAAATCACGCTTGATTTGAATAAGAATCATACAGGATTGTGTACATATTGTGTATGCCTAAAGAGGAGACAAGACCAAATGAGAATACGTGAGTTGGGGTTTTTTTGATTGCCCAAACATGCTCTTCAACCTTCTCTTCATGTTGAGATCTCTATGGCAACATCAGGGCACTATTCTGGGTTGTGTTTGTCGCAGTAAACTGCAATGTTTCCATCTGCTACTTTACTTCTGGCAGAGTTACAAGGGGAATTATAATTAGAGATTATACTGGAGTGCACACACACACGCGCATACACACGTACACACACACACACACACACACACACACACACACACACACACACTCACTATAAAGTATACCAACAAAAAAGGTGTAGTGCTTTCATCAGATGAATATATTTTATATGCATGTACAGTATGTGTGTATGTATGCAAAGGGTCACAATGGCTTCCGGTTAGTACTTTTGCCTCGCACCTCCGGGGTTGTGGGTTCAAATCCCGTGTCTGCTCTGTGTGCGCTTACATTTTCGCCCTGTGCTTTGGGGGTTTCCTCTGGGTACTTTAGGCTGATTGGCATTTTCCAAATTGTTCATGTGACTGTGTGTGTGCGATTGTGCCAATGGGTTGGCACCTTGTCTAGGGTGTCCCACGCTTTGTGCCCCGAGTTAACTGGGATAGGCTCCAGGCTCCCCATGACCCTGTGTAGGATAAGCAGTGTTTAAAATGGATGGATGGAATGTGTGCATGTATGAAAGTCTTTGTGTGAGTGACTGTGCATGCAATGGGCTACTTGGACTGGTCTATATTAACGTCTTTGCAATCCTCTAATACTAGACAATGAAATTACAATTCCATCTAAGCTAAGGATAGGCACCAAGATGCAAATACACACAAGGGGCATCTCAGCACCCACTCACTGATGTGTAATTGCAGGTGGGAGCAGAGGCAGATCTCTGCTGTGTCTATTTTTTTAATGGTGATTGAGGAGATTTGAGTGTCTAGAAAAGCACTATATAAATGTAACTGTAACTAACTAAAAAATTTGTTGACAGACCACACAAGCAGATTGCAAGCTTCATCTTGTTTCATACCGACTTATTGCATGTGTGCATCTGTATATTGTCCCACAGTGGTAGGTTACTCTTCTAATTAATATACATTTGCAATCAAAATGATTCAACCCCATTGCAAATTAGGTTTATTGCTCAAATTAACAGACTTTCAGCTGTATGCAATGAACAAATCAAACAAATGCATTTGAAATAGTTCAACACAATGAATGCTTGAAAGTGGTTTCCCCAAATTCAACTGAAAATGCAACTTCTAATGACTTCTTCAGTTTCAAAATTATTAAACCCCTTCATGGCAAGCATTTTTAGTACTTAGTGGAGCCTTCTTTTACTTTTATGACCTGCTGCAAATAAGATTCATAGCCAGACACCAGCTTCTGGCAGCATTCCTGAGGAATCTTAGCCCATTCCTCATGAGCAATGGGTGATATTCTTGGGTTTTCGTACTGCAACCGCCTTCTTGAAATCCCACCAGAGATTTTCTAAGTCAGGTGACTGTGATGGTCCTGTAGAATCTTCCAGGACTTCTTCTGCAACCAAGCCTTGGTGGAATTTGAGGTTTGCTTGGGAACATTGTCCCGGTGGAAGGTCCAATGACGCCCAAGCTTCATCTTCTTCACAGATGGCATGATGTTTTTCTCCTAGGATTTCCTGATACTTCAATGACTCCATCTTGCCTTCCACACGCTGCAGGTTTCCAGTGCCAGAGGATGCAAAGCAGCCCCAGAGCATCACTGAGCCACCACCATGCTTGACTGTGGATAGAGTGTTCTTTCTTCATTCTTTTTCCTCCAGACATACCACTGATCCATCGTGCCGAAAAGTTCTAGTTTTGTTTCAACACTCCACAGAACAGAATCCCAAAACTTCTGTGGCTTATTTATATGATTTTGGGATGGAAACCTTCTGCGTTTAGTACGCGCCATACTGTGCTCATTGAAACCTCAGTGCCTGTTGCCACTAAGTCTTGCTGCAGATCTTTTGCAGTCCCTCGAGTTTTTTCACAACCTGCCTTCTCAGAAATCTGGTTGCAGCCATTGATAGCTTCCTTTTTCTGGTATTTAATATATTTTCTGCCAATTAAATATATTTTAGTTGCATCAGCTGTGCTTGAGACAACACCGGGTTTGTATATTTGTGCTGCTGTGAGGGATTCTATTCAGGGGGTTGAATAATTTTGAAACTGGAGAAAACATTATAAGTTGCATTTTCAGTTGAATTTGGGGAAACCACTTGAAGCATTCATTGTGTTGAACTATTTCAATTGCTTTTGATTGATTTGTTCATTGCAAACAGCTGAAAGTCTGTAAATTTGGACAATAAACCTGATTTGCATTGAGGGTTGAATCATTTTGATTGCAACTGTAAATCAATAGCAGTGTTCACCAGAGTCCTACTGAAAGCTGTAATGAAACAGACTGTTTCTGAGATTTGTTTGGAAAGTCCATTGTCTGAGTGTTACACTTCATTTTCATTGTACATCTCTTCCTTCTTTATCTCTCTTTTCTAACTAACATGGTAAGAAGTCAGATGCATGACTGAGATAAGATAAAATAAGATAAGAAAAGATACCTTATAAATTAAGTAGAAAGTACAAAGAAGTAAAAATAACAGAGTAACAGCTTAGTGACATCATAAAAAGTGTATCATCAAAATGCATATGCAGAATAAGGTTGTAGCGGTATTCAGGTTGTGGTGAGATATCAAATAAATAAACAAATAAACAAATAAATAAATAAATGTAAGTGCAGTATAGAGTATTGCATAATATAAGTGTAGTATAGTGTATTGCACAGAATGGTCATTCATATTTATTATATATATATTTACCATAAGGCAGGTAGGTATATATGCTGTAGCCAGGGTGGGTCAGGTCTTTGGAGATGTTATTAACTTGCTGGGTGTAAACTCCTTCTTGTGTTGGAAGCTGAGATCTTGTGATTTTTTTTTTTTTATATGATGCACTGCAGTGCCTTCCTGTCCTGTTCCTGCAGCATGATTACCTGTGAGTACACTGTTATGCAGTATGTAATTATAGACTCAGTGGTGCACCAGTAGAAGTTCAGAAGGAGCTGTTGGGGGAGCTGTGCTTTACTTAGCCTTCTCAGGAAATGAAGTCTCTGTTGAGCTTTTTGTGCTATCGCTGTTGTATTGATGGATCACAGTAGGTTGCTACTGATATGGACCCTGAGGAATTTAAAACTGTTGACTGCCTCCACCTTCTCACCCTTGATGCTGATGGGATGGTGAACACTTTGTTTTTGTTTTCTGAAGTCCAAGATTAGTTCTTTGGTTTTCTTGGAGTTCAGAGCCAAGTTGTTATTATGACTCCACATCTCCAGGTTCTTGATGTCCAGATATGATACATACTAAAAGGTCTATTCCAATACATAATTCATGCAAAGTCATTGTGCACTACCTTAGACAGACAGTCATACACACACAGACACACACACACACACACACACACACACACATACACACACACACACACACACACACACATGCCCAGTGTACATAATTAGCATTAGCACTGTGGGGGTTGAGGTGCTGATTTTGCAGATGAGCTATGGAGAGATTTATGGGTGAGTGAGAATAGAGTTCTGGCTCACAGGCATTGGCGGGCTTTTCTATTCAGGCTAATAACTTAGAGACCGCATTCCAATGCATCACTGTTAACATTCTCTGTTAAAAAGAAGCAATTTATAAATATGACTTCTATGAGTTATGAGGTGAAATGAAAAAACATTGAAACTGTTAGTTCATTTTCTGATACAAAAGTACAAGTTATGATCAATCTGTCACACCTAATGTTACTGCTAATACTTCAGTTTGTATTGCTATGGTGCGATGTATAGCACTGCCACCTCACATATACAGGGCCTGGGGTTTCATCCCGAGCTCAGGTTATTGTCAATACGGACTTCAGCATGTTCTTCTTGTGTTTACACTGGTTTCTTCCATTTTCCTCCCATCTCCCTAAAGCATGTCTGAAGGTGAATTTGCTATGCTAAATTGCCGTAGATCTGAACAAGTGTTTGCAAGGTGTCCTGCGATGGACTAGCAACTCATCTAGTGTGTATTCCCACATGGTGCCCAGTGTTCCCAGAGATCAACTGCGATTCTGGCCAGGATTAAATGGTTACTGAAGATGAATGAATGAATTAATGAATGAATGTTACAATCAATTTAGGAATAGCTGGTTGACACAAATTATAGAGTAGGAGTATGCATTATTTTTACTACCCTTTCTTCTTCTTTTTTTTCTACAAAAATGCTAATTGTTGGAGTTATTTTGCAATTGTTCAATTGTTCAACTTGTTACACCGGCATTGACCACAACATTGTTATTTTTTTAAACAATAATTTTTTTTATTTCATTATTTTCATTCAGTCATGTTGTTATACATTATTTGTAATAGTAAGTCTGTGAGAACCTGTAAGAACAGGGCTTTCACTCATACTATACCCATATTCTTAATGTCTTGTTACTATTTGCCATGCACAATATACTAAAACATCACACACCCCTGACTCACTCAAACTGAGTTATATGTCTATCAGACATTTACTGTACTAAATAAATAAATAAAGATCCATGACATTATTTCCTCCCCTACGATCTCAACACCGGCTTGCAGCAGGGATGTGTCCTGAGTCCGCTGCTGTACACTCTGCTGACATAAGATTACTCTGCCAGACATCCAAGTAACCATATTATCAAGTTTGCAGATGATATTGTTGTGGTGGGACTCATTTAACAGAATAACAAGTCAGCTTACAGATTCAAGGTGGAACAACTGATGGCCTGGTGCAGGGACAGCAATCTTTGCATCAATGTGAAAAAAAACTAAGGAAATGATCATGGACTTCAGATAGGCCACCAGGAACCAACCCCCTCCCCTCTGCATTGGGGGAGCTGAGGTGGAAGTTGTCTCTAGCTTCAAATACCTGGGGGTACATATCAATGACAACCTCAGTTTTAAATCCAACTACAGCAGCCTGGTAAAAAAGGCTCACCAACGGCTGTACATTGCGAGGAGGGTTAAGCGGGCTGAATTGGGAACTACAGGCCTTACATCTTTTTACAAGTGTGCAGTGGAGAGCATCCTCACCTCATGTGTTACAGTGTGGTCTGTTGCAGATAGGAAGGCCCTGCAGCATGTGGTTAAGTCGGCAGAGAAGATTATTGGATGCAGTCTCTCAGTTATCAGTGACACATACATCAGGAGATGCAGGAGTAGGGCCTCCAGCATTATGAAGGACTCCTCCCACTCTGCCAAGAGACTATTTGTCCTTCTCCCCTCAAGCAGGAGGCTGCGTAGCATCAGAACTAGGATGACCAGGTTAAAAAAACAGCTTCTTTCCAGAAGCTGTTAGACAATTATACTCTGTCACACACCAGAACTGATAAACTGAACGTTTTTTTTTTTTTTCATGTCTTTTGCTATGTTGCTAATTTCTCAGGTTTTAGTGCATATATATTTGTGAATGATTGGGTATTTGTCTTTATTTATTTATGAGAGGGTTAGCTGTTATTACTTGTGAGTGGTTTTAACCGGACCTTTGGTACTTAATTTCGTTCCAGCTCATGCACATGTGTTGAAATGACAATAAAAATCCTTGAATCCTGGAATCCTAGAAATGAAGGATGGGTATATTAGCTTTGGGGACTTTTACAGTCACAGAGGTGACATTGTTATAAATGGTTAATAACATTAGTCTTTCTCCCACTCTCCCAGTGCCATTGATAATTCGAGGTGATTTATGCACCTGAACATACACACAGACACAAACACACACACACACACACACACACACACACACACACACATTGATGAGGGATGCAGCCCACACTACAGTGAAGAGGGTTATTACAGTGAATGGGTTTGTTGAAGGATTGAGTGAAGGGGTCAGGTTGCTTTAAGAAGAAGAAGAAGAAGAAAAATGTTTTTATTGTCATTGCACAGCAGTACAATGAATTTACGGTGCAGTACCTGATGGTGCTAGAAGTATTCTTGAATAAAAAGAATATAAATATAAAATTTGAAAAGTAAAAAATGTGTGTATATATATATATATATATATATATATATATATATATATATATATACACACACACACAGTATCTCACAAAAGTGAGTACACCCCTCACATTTTTGTAAATATTTGATTATATCTTTTCATGTGACAACACTGAAGTAATGACACTTTGCTACAATGTAAAGTAATGAGTGTACAGCTCGTGTAACAATGTAAATTTGCTGTCCCCTCAAAATAACTCAACAAACAGCCATTAATGTCTAATATTGCACCCAAGGAACAAGGACTTTTATTGCAGGTTAAGATTGTTCCACATTCAGTTGCATACTGGTAGATGTATAGGTAGCAAATGGAGGACGGACAGTTGGTGCATGGTGGGTGCATGATTGGGATGTTAGTAGTACAGAGACCTCTGTTTAGAGTTTAGTTCTACTAGGGTAGAAGCTATTTAGGAGCCTTGATGTCTGTGTCTTGATGGACCTGTAGTGCTTTCCACAGGACAGCAGGGTGAGAAGGGGGTGACCTTGGTGAGATATGCCTTTGACGATGCTTGTCACCTGGCAGAGACACCGAGTGCTGTAGCTGTCCTCTAGCGCAGGAAGCTGTGTGTTGATGATCTTCTGGACTGATTTGATGACTCTCTGGAGAGCCTTCTTGTCAGCCACGTAGTATGAAGTATAGTAGGGCAGGGTCCTCCTTCTGTTTCCAGAAGCTGATCATAAGCTCTTTGGTTTTGGAGGTGTTGGAGAGTCAGAAGGTTAACAAATCACCATTCTGACAGTTTTCAGACTTCTTGTCATGATTCCCCCTTGAAGCAGCGTGCTCTAAGCGCGAATGCGCGAGCACCTCCTTTTCCAATGTTGACAGCAGTGACATTTCAACATGTGCTTTTGTTATTGTTTATGTCATGTCTCCTCCCCGTCCTGTCATTGGTTGTCATGTCACGTGTGTCCGGATTACCCTCAGCTGTTAGCAGTTGCGAGGGTAATCATGTCCGAATATATACCGCATGCCTCGCAACACTCAGTGCGGAATATTAGACTAGAATAGAGTAGATGTGTTTAATGCGTTCCATAGTCATAGTCATAGTCAGTTTCATGTTTAGGCTCGTTAGTTTAGTTTACTGGTTTCTCTGCTACCAGTCCCGCGCTATAGTTCATGTTTCTTGTTTTGTTTCTTGACCCTGTATTTCCGTGACCGCGACCTTGATTCCTGCCTCGCCCCTTTATGCCAGTTTGCTGATTGCCTGAATTTTGCATGTTACTGGATTACGTTTGTGGATCACGTTTTAGATTTGTCTGCCTGTCTCTCTCTTAAATAAAACTGTTCATACTGCGATTGCATCCTACCTTATCTCCATTACGTCACGATACATGACAGAATATTCCGCCCATCATGGATGCAGCACGAGAACGAAGAGGACGCAGAACCCGGAGGTCCACGCCAATCAAGTCCCCGCCTTGGATTCTATGCAGTTTTCACAATGGACTTTCATGGACCTTCCCGATCGGTATGATGGCTTCTTTGGTTATCCGGACTATTTTATGATAGACTGCCAGAGTTACTTCTCAAGCCTGTTTGACCCGAAGCCAAGGGAGAGACAATGGATTAAGTTCATGATGTCCCGATTTTTTGGCCCAGCTCGCAAGTGGGCACAGCGAGTAGCAGCCATGAGACCCCGGGTACTGGACGACAGTAGGCAGTTTTCGGACCTGTTTCTGAGGGAGTTTGGAGAACCAGGACAGAGCTACAACTTGGATGAGCTGTTGAAGGGAGTTAATGTGGCGAACAGTGCTGATCTTCCACTCCACATGCATTATGAGCGGATGAGCCACCAAGTTGATGTTAACACGGACAACCAAGCTCGGTGCACACCCAAGCCTGTTAACCCAGTTCCGTTCAAGTCCAAACCTGCTGACCAAGTTCCGATCACGTCCAAGCCTGCTGACCCAGTTGACCAAGTCATGCTCATGTCCAAGCCTGCTGATCAAGTCATGCTCAGGTTCAAGCCTCCTGACCCAGTTGACCAAGTCATGCTCATGTCCAAGCCTGCTGACCAAGTCATGCTCATGTCCAAGCCTGCTAACCAAGTCATGCTCAAGTCCAAACCTGCTGACCAAGCTCCGTTCAAGTCCAAGCCGGCTGACCCAGTTGACCAAGTCATGCTCATGTCCAAGCCTGCTGACCAAGTCATGCTCATGTCCAAGCCTGCTAACCAAGTCATGCTCAAGTCCAAACCTGCTGACCACGTGCAGCCCACGCCCAAGTCTACTGACCCGGTCGCCCAAGTTCAGCCCAAGCCCAAGTCTACCGACCCGGTCGCCCAAGTTCAGCCCACGCCCAAGACTACCAACCCGACCGCCCAAGTTCTGCCAAAGCCCGAGTCTGCCGACACGCACAGCCAAATTCTGCTCACGCCCAAGTCTGTTGACACGCACAGCCAAGTTCTGCTCACGCCCGAGTCTGCTGACACGCGCAGCCAAGTTCTGCTCATGCCCGAGTCTGCCGACACGCACAGCCAAGTTCTGCTCACGCCCGAGTCTGCTGCCACACACAGCCAAGTTCTGCTCATGCCCGAGTCTGCCGACATGCACAGCCAAGTTCTGCTTACGCCCGAGTCTATCGACGCAGCCGCCCAAGTTCTGCCCATGCCCAAGGTTCACCTGGTGACCTCAGAGCCCCAGCCTGAGATCTACGAGGAGATATCAACTCCAGAGCTGCAACCCTCCTGCACAGCTGTGGACGTTGCTCAGCCTTCCTGTTCAGCTGAGGTCATTGCTCAGCCTCCCTGTTCAGCTGTGGACGTCGCTCAGCCTCCCTGTTCAGCTGTGGACGTCACTCAGTCTTCCTGTTCAGCTGAGGTCGTCGCTCAGCCTTCCTGTTCAACTGTGGTCATCGCTCAGCCTTCCTGTTCAGCTGAGGTCGTCGCTCAGCCTCCCTGTTCAGCTGTGGACGTCGCTCAGCCTCCCTGTTCAGCTGTGGACGTCGCTCAGCCTCCCTGCTCAGCTGTGGACGTCATTCAGCCTCCCTGTTCAGCTGAGGTCATCATTCAGCCTCCCTGTTCAGCTGAGGTCGTCGCTCAGTCTCCCTGTTCAGCTGAGGTCGTCGCTCAGCCTCCCTGCTCGGCTGAGGTCATCACTCTGCCTTCCTGCTCCATGGAGAACATCGTTCCTCCCTCATGCTTCGCGGAGAGCTTCGTCCCTCTCCCTGGCCTCATGGAGACCCACACTCCTCTCCCTGGCCTCGTGGAGACCCACGCTCCTCTCCCTGGCCTTACAGGGGACTTTGCTTCACTTTCCTGCACTCCTGAGTACCGCACTCTGTTTCCCTGTTCAGCCGAGGACGTCGCTCTGCTTTCATGCTCCGCCGAGGACTTCGCTCAGCCTGTCTGCCCGGCTGTGGTTGTCGCTCTGCCTACCCGTTCAGCCGGGGACGTCGCTCCGCTTTCATGCTCCGACGAGGACATCGCCCTGCTTCCCTGCTCTGCTGAGTACAGCGCTCTGTTCCCCTGTTCAACCGAGGACGTCGCTCTGCTTTCCTGCTCCGCCGAGGACATCGCTCTGCCTTCATGCTCCGCCAAGGACTTTGCTCAGCCTGCCTGCCCTGCTGTGAATGTCGCTCTGCTTCCCTGCTCTGCCGAGGACGTCGCCCTGCTTCCCTGCTCTGCTGAGTACAGCGCTTTGTTTCCCTGCTCCGCCAAGAACACCGTGCAGTGGCCTGGCTCTGCTTGGGACATTCTGCCCAGGGGGCCGGGGCCGCCAAAGAAGTTGGATGTCTCGGGGCACTCCAGGAGGAGTGCCTTTGGGGGGGGGGTTCTGTCATGATTCCCCCTTGAAGCAGCATGCTCTAAGCACAAATGCGCGAGCACCTGCTTTTCCAATGTTGACAGCAGTGACATTTCAACATGTGCTTTTGTTATTGTTTATGTCATGTCTCCTCCCCGTCCTGTCATTGGTTGTCATGTCACGTGTGTCAGGATTACCCTCAGCTGTTAGCAGTTGCGAGGGTAATCATGTCCGCATATATACCGCATGCCTCGCAACACTCAATGCGGAATATTAGACTAGAACAGAGTAGATGTGTTTAATGCGTTCCATAGTCATAGTCAGTTTCATGTTTAGGCTCGTTAGTTTAGTTTACTGGTTTCTCCGCTACCAGTCCCGCGCTATAGTTCATGTTTCTTGTTTTGTTTCTCGACCCTGTATTTCCGTGACCGCGACCTTGATTCCTGCCTCGCCCCTTTATGCCTGTTTGCCGATCGCCTGAACTTTGCATGTTACTGGATTACGTTTGTGCATCACGTTTTGGATTTGTCTGCCTGTCTCTCTCTTAAATAAAACTGTTCATACTGCGATTGCATCCTACCTTACCTCCGTTACGTCACAATACGTGACACTTCTGATATCATCTAATAACAAGTAACTGTAGTGTTCAAACAGGAGTCACACATACACACTACACTTGACACTATAGTTAGACTATAAACACTGTCAACATACTAAAAGAAAAACACTCCCTACTTGAGATAACGTTAAGCTGAGAGTGAGAGCTGTAGCATTACAAACAGACTTTAACGTGCACACCAACATCATCATAGATCACTGTAGCTCTCTTGTAAATCTATTTGTTCATTAACCAAGTGACAAGTGGACATTACTCTACTGCAAGGTAATGATTATATCTCAAATGGAGGTAGCACAATTAGCAAATTACCCACAGGCCTATATGTGTAACAAATATATTGCACTACAGAAAACATGCTTCACCTTAATGTCAAGCTGAGGACTGTATTTTGTTTGCAGGTTGCTAATTAACCTCAGGTTCCTTCAGACATTATTTTTACATCCTCAGTTTGACAGAGGTGAAGACCCTGCCCTTGTAGCTTATGTATTCCACAGCATGCAGCTTGCAGGTCTAACCAGACTCACTGTCCTGCATAACAATGAATCATTTAGTTACTGTGTTTATGGACTGAGGTCAGTAATTATCACAAACCACCAAATATGAGGCTTTTCATGCAGATGCAATAAATTAAAGCATGTATAGGCAGGGAAAATTCCTGATATACAAAGCAAGACACCTGCTATAGTCAATAGCCACATTTGCACATTATTGATAACATGAACAGATATGAATGGTAATTGTAGGATTAGAATTTGTACCTTTTCTAATAGTTGCAGGTGTATAACATTTAATGAGATACAAATACATTATGTTACACTGTATTATGTGTTCTTGAAATCATTTTGCCTAAGACTAGTACTTTTACAGCATTCATGCAAACATTAGTCGATATTATTGTCACAATTATAGTCCTCAGCCATTCATTTTATGTCTTCAGTATTATGTATTTCTTTATTTTATTGTGTTGAGCTGGGCAAACGCATGAGATTTGCTATAAAACAGTTTTTATATTAGCAAAAAAAAAAAGCAAAAACAATTTTTTTTTGTTATAGATGATTTCTGCATTATTGAGACAGTACAAAAACGTTATATATTTCCAAACAGTACTTTTGCAACAAAAAAATGTAATGTTAAACAAAAATGTTTGTACGTCTGTAAAGAAAGCAACATATTATATAACAGACCACTTTTTAGAAAAAAGAAAGTGCGACAGTCAAAGTCTCCAGAAGATTCTCCAAGATGCTCAATAAAATTTGCCAGTCAATTTACTTATAAAACCACACAAATTGTACCTGAGACTACTGACGCATTGTTAAAAACACAAGTTGTCTGTCACGTTACGGTACCTGAGGCAGAAGCAATCGCAGGTAGGAATAACACAAAATACAAAGAACAGGCAGAAATCATAGTCACGGGGCGAGCAGAGGTCAGTCGATCAGGCAAACAGGCAATACTAGGCAGGGCAGAGAATCGTAGTCAAAGAACAAAGCAGGGATCAAAAACAGAATAGCGCACACAGAATATAAGACTTGGCTAATGACAGAGATGAGGCTGCTGAGCGTTTACTTCGAAAAGTTGTAATGTTCCAACCGTCACTTAAATACTGTGTGTGTGTGTGTGATTGGGTGCAGGTGTCCGTGATCAGAACTCAGGAGATGGTGCGCGTGTATGGGAAGTGTAGTCCTCATCGGCCATGCTTGTAGTTTGTGTTGTTTTCTGGGAACTGTAGTTGCTGGTTTGCTGCGATATGACAGAGAACCTCCCCCGGGCTCACTTCGGGAGCCGAGTTCGTTTTAGGCCTACCCGTCTTCCTGGGTGCTGGTTTCGCTGGATGAGCGACATGAAAGTCTTTACACAGCCTTAGGTCAAGAATGTCCTAAGATGGGAGCCAGCACTGTTCCTCTGGTCCATAGTACTCCCAGTCGACGAGGTACTCCAGCTTGCCTCTCCTGCGCCTGGAATTAAGGATGTTCTTGACACGGTAGGCCGATTAGCCGTCAGTGTCCAACGGATCAGGTGGGGAGTCTAGTGACACTGCTGTGGCCAATGGGCCCAGGATGACTGGTCTGAAGCGTGAGACATGAAATGAAGGGGCGATGCGGCTGTGCTTGGGTAACTCCAGCTTGTACATGACCTCATCTGTTTGCTAATCTTGAAGGGTCCGATGTACCTGTGGTTGAGTTTCTTGCAAGGGTATGGCTGCTTCAAGTCCTTAGTGGATAGCCACACTCTGTCACCAGGTTAGTAATTGGGATGTTCCCTCCGGTGATGACCAGCCTTCCATTTGTAGATGCGTGTGGCTTGCACTAGGTGTTGATGTGTGCTTTCCCAAACCTGCTCACTCCTGTGGAACCATTCATCAACCGACAGCGAGTCGGTGGGGTTGCCGTTCCATGGAAATAATGGTGGCTGGTGGCCTAAGACGCACCGGAAGGGGGTGAGTTGTGTCGCTGAATGCTGTAGGGAGTTCTGCGCATACTCCGCCCAAGGGAGGAATCGACACCAATCCTCTGGATTCGTGGCACAAAAGGACGTGATTTGTGGGCCCCAATCACTGACAATCTCCCCTGGGATCCCGAAGAACCTGAACACGTGCTGGAACAACAGTTCGGCTGTGGTAATGGCTGATTGGATGGTGGGTAATGGGATGAGATGCAGGGACTTTGAAAATTGATCGGCGATCACTAGCATGGAAGGGTTTCCCTGCGACTCTGGTAGGTCAGCGATCAAATCTATGGGCAGGTGGGACCATGGGCATGCTGGTATGGGTAGGGGCTTAAGCTTGCCTACGGGCAGTGTTCGCGGTACCTTGGCCTGGGCACACGTCGAGCATGAGGATACTACACGCTGCACCTCCCTTGACATCAGTATTTCTCGGTTAACAGGCGGTAGGTATGGTGTACTCCTGGGTGACTTGTAGCCACCGCTGTGTGGGCCCAGGAAATGAGCTCCAGCCGGTGTTGCTCTGGAACAAACTGCTTACTGGGTGGACATGCTGCAGGAATTTGCAGCCTTGGAAGGCATGCCAGGACCTGATCCAATGCCCATTTGATGGTGCTGACTACACAGGAAGGGGGCAGAATATAATCCATGTGGTTGACTCAGCTCTCTGTACTGTGAAGCCACAACAGGGCATTGGCCTTGGTGTTCTTGGATCCTGGTCTATAGGACAAGGTGAACTGGAATCGGGAGAAGAAAAGGGACCAGCGGGCTTGGCGAGGCGTTTGGCCGTACGTAGATACTCCAGGTTCTTATGATCAGTGAAAATGATAAATGGGTGCGTGGCTCCCTCCAGCCAATGTCTCCATTCCTCCAGGGTGAGTTTGACCGCCAAGTGTTCTCTGTTCCCCACATCGTAGTTACGTTCTGCTGGGGATAATTTCTCTGAAAAGAAAGCCACGGGGTGAAGCTTTGGTTTGTCTCCAAACCTCTGTGATAGGAGGGCTCCCACTCCTGTTTCTGAGGCATCAACTGCCACGATGAAGGGCTTGGAAGGATCAGGGTGTTTGAGGATGGGAGCAGTCGTGCATGCTTCCTTGAGTCTATTCAATGCTTCATGGGCAGCTGGGGTCCAGGCTTGTTGCTTCGGCTTGCCACGTAGTAGGGACATTAAGGGGTGTGCTATGAAGCTAAATCCTCTGATGAACCGTCTGTAAAAATTGGCAAAGCCTAGGAACCGTTGTAATTCCTTGACAGTTCGTGGCGTGGGCCACTCCACCACCGCCTGTACCTTACTTTGGTCCATGTTGACTCCCTCTGGGTTGATGATATATCCCAAGAATGACATCGTGTGCCGATGGAACTGACACTTCTCTGCCTTAACGTAAAGCTGCTGCTACAGGAGTCAGTGTAAAACCTGCCGTATATGGATGACATGCTCTACAATGGATGCAGAGTAGATTAGGATGTCGTCAATGTACGTGATGACACTCCTCCCAGGCATGTGTCTTAGAACGTTATTGATGAGACATTGGAACACTGAGGGGGCGTTAGAGAGTCCATAAGGCATGACCAGGTATTCATAGTGGCCCGAGGTGATATTGAAGGCCGTTTTCCACTTGTCCCCCTCCCGGATGTCGAACCAGGTTGTAAGCACTACGCAGGTCCAGTTTAGTGAAGATGGTTGCTGATCTTAGTTGTTCGAGGGCTGCAGGTACAAGTGGCAAGGGATAATGGTACTTAACAGAAACTTGGCCCCGGTAATTGATGCATGGTCTAAGGGTGCCTCCCTTCTTCTCCACAAAAAAGAAACCTGCTGAGGTGGGGGATGTGGAAGGTCTGATGTATCCCTGTTGGAGCGCCTCCTGAATATACTCCTCCATGGCCTGTTGTTCAGTCTGTCAGAGCGGATACACTTGACCTCGAGGTGGGCTAATTCCTGATAGGATTTCCATTGCGCAATCATGTGATCAATCATAGTCCAGTCACTCTCTCTTTGCTGAATACTTCCATGATGTCATGATACTCAGGTGGAACTCGGACTGGAGCGGGTGGAGTGGGACTTTCCACTGTCGTTGCTGCCACCGGGATAACTGGAGATTGCAGACAGTGAGTATGGCAGTACGTAGACCAGTGGGTGACCTGTTTGTCAGTTCAAGAAAACTGGGGATTGTGTAGCACCAACCATGGGAGGCCTAAAATGATGGGGTGCCTGGCAGAGACAGTGACATAGAGGACAATGGTTTCGCTATGTAGGGCACTGACCTAGAGAACAAGGGGTGCTGTACAGTGTGAGATGATCCGTCCTCCTATGGGGGATTGATCAATGGATTGAATGCGACGTGGCTGGAGTAGGGGACGAACGGGGATGTCAAGGTCGTGCACTGTTCTCTGATCAATGAAGTTGCCTGCTGGTCCCGAGTCAATCAGTGCTGTGAGAACAGTAGACACCCCTGAGTGCTCAATCATAACAGGTAAAACGAAGACATGATTTGTGAGTAACTGAATGGGACTCACCCTTTGGGGCTGGGGTCTGGTGCTCCCGCTCTCCCCGGAGGACCGCTGAGACTTGAGAGGGCACTGACAGATGAGGTGGTTGTCCTCTCCGCAGTAAAAACAGCAAAACTCTCGGTGACACCTGTCCCTCTCCTCCTCACGAAGCTGCGCCCACCCCAGCTGCATGGGCTCCGCGGCGGCTCTTTGCACAGGGAAATTGGACTCGCGCAGTGCTAGACGGTTAGTCTGCCGCAGTCGATCCAGATGAATCACGGTCAATGAGCGCATCAAGGGAGAGTTGTTCATCCCGACAGGCCAGTTCCTTCGCTATTTCTGGGTTCAGTCCCTGGCGAAACACTGTTTTGAGGGCCAGTTCATTCCATCCACTCCTTGATGGTACGGAACTCGAAAGCATATTCCACAGTATCACGCATACCCTGTGTCATAGTCATGAGCTCCTGTCCTGTCTCCCATCCGTCGGGAGAATGATCAAAGGCATGTCGGAAAAGTGTAGTAAATTCCTCCATAGAAGAGATGGAATTGCCTTCCCGCTCCCATAATGCCGTAGCCCAAAACAGAGCTTGCCCGGTTAAGAGTTCCAAGAAGTGGGTGATCTTAGGAGTCTCTGGCATGTCCGGGTAGCTGGCGAAGAACAGAGAGCATTGTAGCAGGAACCCTTTACATTGCGCCGGTTCTCCAGCATACCTTTCCGGCATCGGTAGTGGAGAAAAGTGAGCAGGGGACGGCGTGGCGTGTGGCACGTATTAAGAAAGCCGAGCCACCTGCTCCGTTAGGTAAGCTAGCTGTTGGTGATGGTCACTCATCAATCTTCCATGGGCGCCATTCCGGCTTACACGCTGCTTCCATGAAGTGGCAAAGTAATCTGTCACGTTACGGTACCTGAGGTGGAAGCAAACGCAGGTAGGAATAACACAAAATACAAGGAGCAGGCAGAAATCATAGTCACGGGGCAAGCAGAGGTTAGTCGATCAGGCAAACAGGCAATACTAGGCAGGGCAGAGAATGGTAGATAAAGAACAAAGTTGGGATCAAATCAGAATAGCGAACACGGAATATAAGGTTTGGCTAATGACAGAGATGAAGATGCTGAGCGTTTACTTCGCAAACTTGTAATGTTCCAAGCGTCACTTAAATACTGTGTGTGTGTGTGTGTGTGTGTGTGTGTGTGTGTGTGTGATTGGGTGCAGGTGTCCCAGAACTCAGGAGATGGTGTGTGTGCATGTATGGGAAGTGTAGTCCTCGTCAGCCATGTTTGTAGTTTGTGTTGTATTCTGGGAACTGTCGTTGCTGGTTTGCTGCGATATGACATTGTCACACCAAACATTCACTTTGTTTACTTTATTACAATTTACTGCTCTTTCAATATTTTTTAATGTGGAAGCCTTTAATTTCATTATTTCTGAAGGCATCTTTTGCACAATAGAGTATAGTATAAGGCACAAAATTATAGAACAAAAATCAATGGAATTATTCACTCAAGAAGGTCATTAAATTGGTTTAATAATTTAATTATTTTGTGTCATTTTTATTAATATTTCCAAAAAACTGATTTTTTTAAAAAGAAATAATATTGTTTTTGAAGTACTGACTAATAATTACTTGTGCAGTTTTAGTACAAATCTTCTGAATATGAGTAAAACTTACACAATCTACATGAGGAAGCTACTTAGCTATATTTTATTAGTACCGCATACAGCTAAATATAGTCATAGCCTGAAAAATAGAATAATGTCTGATACTTAGCTACTGTAACCTGAAATTAAGTCACCCACCTGTATTATTTGTTGCAGGCATTAAATGACTAATCACTGGGGTGTTTTTTTTTTTCAATACTTTTTAAAGTCTAACACTTATCATGTTTACTAATGTTGGCTGGCTAACATTAGATAGCTTGCTAGTTAGAAGTGGTATTTTAAGGCAATATTACAGTACAGAACAAGCAGTCCCCTCTGAAACTATTGGATCAACAAGGCCAGTTCATTTGTTTGTGATATACACCAAAGACATTTGGGCTTGAGATCAAAAGTTGGATATGAGAATTACGATTCCAGATTTTATTTTCTGGTATTTATATCTAGATGTGTTAAACAACATAAAAGATCCGTTTGTATCAGACCACCTAATTTTTAGGTGAGCAAAAGTATAGGAAAAGATAAGTCTTCAAGTAAATAAAAGTAAATTATATTTCGTTGCATATCCCTTGTCCTCTGCTATAACTGCATCAAGCCTGTGACTCATTGGGGTGGGTACATTTCTCCCTTCAGTCTCCTCTTCAGCAGGTGAAATGCTGCTCAATTGGGTTAAGGTCTGGTCATTGACTTGGCCAGAAACCTTCCACTTTTCTCTCTGATGAAGTCTTGCTGCATGATAAAAGTTCCTCCTGATTAATTTGTATGCATTTCTCTGTAAATCGGCAGATAAAATGTTCCTGTAAACTTCATTCTTTATTCATTCTGCTGCTACCATCATGAGTTAAATCATCAATAAAGATTAGTGAGCCTGTTCCAGAAGCAGCCATGCAAGCCCAAACCATGACACTACCTCCACCATATTTTACAGATAGGCTTGTATGTTTTGGATCATGAGCAGGTCCTTTCTTTCTCCACACTTTGGCCTTTCCATCACTTTGGTAGAGGTTAATCTTGGTTCCAGAAGTTTTGTGACTTATCTCTGTATTTCTTTGTGAATTTCAATGTGGCCTTCTGATTCTTACTGCTCATGAGTGGTTTTCATCTTGTGGTATGGCCTCTATATTTCTGCACATGAAGTCTTCTTCAAGACTGTGATGCCTTCACCTCTGTCCTACGGAGGTTGTTGGTGATGTCAGTGCCTGTTTTTTGGGTTTTTCTTCACAGCTCTCATGATGTTTCAGTAATCAGCTGTTGCCATTTTCCTTGCCCGACTCATTGTTGTCTGTTGCTCAGTACACCAGTGGTTTCTTTGTTTTTCAATTTCTTCAACAATTTATTCCAAATTGTTGTATTGGCTATTGATTGATTTCCCCTCTTTCTCAGCTTCAAAATGGCTTGCTTTTCTCCCATAGACAGCTCTCTGATCTTGACTTATCCTTTTAAACACCAAACCCAGTCTTCACAAGTGAAACTGAAGGCTAAAACCAAGAGTAGATATTCAGACCTATTTATTGTTTATACAGTCAATCTAACAGGACACACCTGGGTAACAAGAAACACCTGTCAGTCAAATGCTCAAATATTTTGCTTGCCTACAAATTGAGTGTTCTGATGCAAAATGTGCTAGGTTCTATGTTGTTTAACACATCGACATATAAATAGCAGGAAATAAAAACTCTAAACTCTCTTCTCGAATTCATCTTTTGACCTCAAACCCAAATGTCTTCATTCTACAGCAAAAATAAATGAATTGGCCTCGCCGTTCCAATAGTTTCAGAGGGGACTGTATATTCAACATCATCACTCTTTCACGAGGTCAACAAATTCACACAAACATGAATAAGTAATCTACGCAGAAGCTTGCTCTAGCACCCTACCTACTGAATTAAATCAGAACATTACCACAATAATGACCAGCACACTGCATGGATGATGTGAGCCCCACATTATTTTAGCCTTTCATAGCTTTTTTTAATGTCTTTATGTGATCGAACTACAGTTTGATTGACTGCTTATAGCTCTTGACACACTTTTCAACAAGCTGAAGAGTCAGGAGATTTATAGTTGGGATCTTTAATTGACATCAACAGTGTTAATTATACCTCTTTTCACTGGGACACATCAACAGGCTTTTAATTTATTCATTGCAATTATTACCCAGAAGCCTTGTCCCTCTTTAAGCCATTGCAATCATCAGGGTCTGTGATAGCTCACTGAAGAGAATAAGCTCAAAATACAGAGGATCATGCAGAATCATTGTCCAATAATCATCAAAGAATAAACATCAGATATATAAT
This sequence comes from Ictalurus furcatus, assembly GCF_023375685.1. Lineage (NCBI taxonomy): Eukaryota > Metazoa > Chordata > Actinopteri > Siluriformes > Ictaluridae > Ictalurus > Ictalurus furcatus. Next base: position 14,390,147 of record NC_071257.1, on the reverse strand, counting down.
TTCCCAAGACTAAGTTGGCAATCTAAATCAGCAAATAATGACATCATAACCAAGACTTTTTTGGGGTGTGCACTCAGCACATTACCTGAAAAATTAATTAGAAAGGATTAAATAATTAGTTGATAATATCTTTTCCGAAGTTCAGCCATCTGAGAAAAATAATCAAAACTTGTTTTTTTTTGTTGTTGTTGTTGTTGTTTTTTTTGTTGTTTTTTTTTACTACATTCCTGCTTCCTTATGTTGCATTTCAATGAATTGCTAAATATTTAACACAAGCAAAAACAGCATAGAATTTATTCAGCTTTTTTCAGGCACGGATTTATTATTATATTATTATTATTATTTTCACAGTGTTGAGTTTTGTTTTTTTTACACACTACACAACTTTATTAACAGGTGAAGAGTGCAGCACAGAGAGGACAAGCTAACAACATCTGCAAGGAGAAAGGGCTAAAAAAAAAAAGTCAAGCAGGAGAGTATAGTAAAACCTAGAGACAGCATGGAGCACACACACACACACGCGCACACAAGCAAGCACACACACGCGCACACACACACACACACACACACACACGCTGTTAAGCAAACCACTGAAATCTATTTATTTATTATTAATAACAGCAAATGGTGATGATGGAAAAGTACAACATATTCTTATAATGCCTTGTTTATCTATTTATATAGAAAAAATATAAATAGATTTCATTTTGTAAATGTTCACTGCTATTCAGCGCTATTAAAGACAGCATTCTGCATAGGGTGGACTAAATGTTCAACCACTGACTGAGTGAAAGAGCATGTTTCATGACTTGTGAGATGTGTCAAGGCTTACTGGACACGAAACACATCAATACATAATTCTACTTTAGAAAATATGTTACAACAGGAAGAGGCTAAATTGCAACCTGCTGAAGGGACATATGGCAAATATTTATGAAAATAAAATATGCAAACTAACAGAGACATGAAAAAGCATAGCTGGAAAAGGGGTGAGTGAGGCAGACACACACACACACAAACACACAAACTGCTTTTTAATGACCGCTCATAGGTAAATTAGAACTGGAACTACAAATTAACATGGAAAAATCAGATCATGCTTAGAATGTTCCTCTTTTTATCATGGTTACCATCTGAATGGTCTACTACAAAATAATCTAAGTGTTAAACTACACAAAAGGCATCCATGGCTTTGTCATAAGCTGACAAGATGAAATTACATAGTTTATAGTTTTGACTGTGTGCACTTGGAGTAGTTCTGAAGAGCTGAGGGAAAAAGAAAGACCAAATTTGACTTACAGACAAGAACATTTACTTCTATAATCCATGGGGTCTCTGATGTGTCATTATATTAAAGGAATGTGACACTTGCAAAGAGCAAACAATGAGCAAAGCTTCTGATGGACAATCACGGACAAGAGGACGGCTTTGTGAACTTCTTGGCAATAGTGCGCTACATGAGAGGCTTTGTTAGGAACATTACTGATCATCTCCTCAGTAAATATTAATGACTGTGTGTGTGTGTGTGTGTGTGTGTGTGTGAAAATGCACAGCGACATTTGTACATCAGTTATTACAGAGATAGGATTAACCCAGTAGGCTGTAATTATTGGCTATTTCCAAGAGAATGGCTTAAGGGTAACTTTTAGAACATCGAAAAATCTTAATCTACCTACGCTTTGGTTTGAGAGGGCACAAGGAAGCTGGATATTTGTATAAATATACATGTAATTATATATGTAAGTCATTTACGATAAGATCTACTCAGTTCAGCATCTATATAGCCACTAGTACATAGGTAAACATGTTATTATATGTTAAATTCCTGCTAAAAGCTGTTAATATTGTTAAACTACTGGGTATGCTGAAAGCTAAAAAATATTTTTATTTGTCCACAAAATGCAGCACAAAACATGTTTTTGTGCTACACCTGTAACGATGCAAGTTTTTGAATTGTATCCTTCACTGCATACCTTAAAGATGGTTTATTACTGAGCAAGGCAGATTTGTCTGAACGTGTTTGATATGGCACAAAATGTTTCAAATAGTCTTCAATATTAATCAGATTTTCCGATTTTTAAAAAAGTTCCTGCTGGTAATTTTCAAAGTAGTGTAATACTGAACTATAACGTCTAACATGTCACATGCACCTCGTCTTTCTTTTCTTCACTAACACATTCTCACCTAGTAAAATACATCATATCAAAGAATGAAGACACCACTGGTGGGTGGCTCTTATAAACCCACTCTTATACAGTATCGAGAGGAAGGGAAAGTTACAAATGATTTTCAAATATTTCTTAGATTTCAAATGAGTCCAAGCCTCACTCACACCATATCTTTATATGAGATAGAGGTACCCAATCCAGTACACAAGGTTGAAGAGGCCAAAAGCAGTTGGGAAGAATATTCTGGAGTAGGAGTCAATTTTGGACACATGAACGTGCATCCTGTTTTCACGCCATGCCCCTGAGCGACAGTCATCAAAGCAGCAGAAAAAACTTGTGCAGTCTTTCCCATCCAGACACTCGTATGCGTAATCATCATCATCATAAGGCGCAATGTTGTTCATCTGGAGCAGAGACGTCCCTGGTCTGATGTTCGCCATGCTTGATTTCTGGCATAAAGGAACACAAAATTATTCTGCACATTCGAATGCTGGCTAGACCTTAGGCAAAGAATAATGAAAAAACAGTTATTATTATGCTGAGTTATATTTGGCCATTTTAAGAACTGTCATTTTAATTAAATAGTTAAAAAGAAAAAATTTTTAATCTAAAAGATCTGAAGAAATTGCATTTTATTAAACATTATTTAAATTTTATGTTCAAAGTCATGTTTTCGCTGTGGTTGGTCCATGAAGTCCTATATCTGTTTGAGTTTCTATATCTGTTTGAGTTTCTACATCTGTTTGAGTAAGTTGCTATGATCACATACATGTTTTGTCCATCTATATTTATTTGATGCTTAGACAGTCCCTCCAGGATTGAGATTTTGCAAATCACAGTAATTAGCGCAAAATCAACCAACCTCCACAATATTCTGAGGAGCTTGCAATTTTTCAAAATTACCGCAGATTTGGGCCAAAACACATCATGTGACATCATCACAACACACATTCAATCAAAGCCCTCTTCAATTCACGTGCGTTGAAAATGAGTACAGCTAAAAGGTCTCATTTACCAACAAACATCATAGAGAAAGACCGTGTAAAACAATTTTGTGCCGTTGCAATTTCACCAATTCAAGTAGTTTTCTGAAGAAGAAAACTCTCCGCACCAATCATAAAAAACTCTGAAATCCTGTAAGGACTGTTTAGAACTGCTTTTGTTTTGTTTTGTTCTGCCACACAATGCACAGAGTATTATAAGCTCACCGGTGCACTGCTCGACTTGGTTTTCTTGTTCTGACGGTTACTGGTGAAGTAGTGCAGTGTTCCATACTCCATAAGTGCAGCAAAGGTGAAGATGAAGCAAACAGACACAAACAAATCCATGGCTGTCACATAAGACACTTTCGGCAATGACTTCCTGGATATGGTGCTTAGGGTTGTCATAGTAAGGACAGTTGTGATACCTGTAACAAAAAAACAATACACTAATAATGGGAAAGAACAGCAATTCCCTACAAACAACTGAAATCATGATTAAATTGAATTTGTGAAATTAGATAAACTATATATAATTTAATAAGACCTGTGTTAAAATCTGTGTGCTTTGTGTAAAATGGTATTTATTTATTTTTTTATCGATTCTGAATTTAGCTTGCAAGCTACCTAAAGATGTTCGGGCAGGCACAGCGTCTTTGTTGATCCAGAAGGAAACCCAGGACAGCACTACAATCATGCTGCATGGGATGTAGGTCTGGATGGTGAAGTAGCCCATTCTCCGGCTCAGATCAAAGAAGATAGTCATAATCACATACTCCCCTGAATAAAACAATCATCAAAAAAGATTTTTGATGATCGTGTAAGAACACAACACACACAGACTAATATTTTATATATATATATATATATATATATATATATATATATATATATATATATATATATATATATATTTTGTGCCTTGACAGTCAAATTTCACATTTCTGTTGCTGTTAACCTTGTTTAGAACCGATTTTACACAGCATACATGACCCCATTCAAGGTAGGATTGCTTTCATTTTGATTTTTATACTTCACAAACATTGCATAAAGTGGAGCTGAATCGTTGCCCTAAAATCCCTTTGTTTAACATTACAGGAAACTACAATGTCACCGAATGTCACTGACATTCCACAGACTGACATTCACTGCTCAGCTAGTTATCTAATTATCATCTTTATTAGACAACTTACCAGACTGTGTATGTGCCACATCAGATGTGTTGCGCAGGCCAACAAAGGCAAACTGGTAAAGTCTCCAGTACCTCTGGTCAGCTACCTCAACAGCGCGACGCTGCCATCTATACTGGATCTCATTTTTTGGATACCCATCTGCAAAATAAAACACACACATACACATCTCCAAAAAGCTCATGCACTGTACATCACAAACACTCAGCTATAATGTATAGCACACACACAAAAGAATGGCAGAATGGCACTGAGGCATACAAGACATATCATGCCTTTTCCTCAATGTTCTACCCAGGGTGACTGATAACACATATGAGAAGCTGAGGGAGAGCACAGACAGCAGATGCAGGAATGACACACTGAAATACAGACTAATGTAAAGGCGGCTGAAGAGTGATGAGTATTCTGCGGGAGGATGGTACACTGTCCTTCCTCATTGAGGGACTGGAAGATGGTATTTGGGGCAGGCCAGAGGTAATGTTTGGGAACCATTTGGCCACAATAGGTGGTGAATGAAAATTGGTCAGCTGACAAAGGCAATGCGTGGGATTGTTTGGCCAGCAGCACTCAGGACGGGGCTGAGGCTGAGTGACAGACTGATGATAACAGTTTTAACACCTACAGCTTGAAAACTCCAGCGGACACGAATGTTCATCCATAGGAAAGTTATGCAGCTTAAGGTAGCATTCCGCATTAATAGTCAACCTGACAAAAACAGAATAATGTCAGAAAAACAAAACAAAAAAAAAGGTTGAGTCTCACAAATGCACTGAGTTGTGCGAACTACTATGTTTCATGACTATCACCTCAGTCTATTATTCAGTTTCAACTAACATAAATAGATGTGGATTAAATGAGTTAATGACTTAAACTATATGTGTCAACAGAGAGCAGGGGCTTTTTTTTCTTACAGATGCAAATGCTACAGGACAGGAGAACAAAAGCACAAATCTCAGCTGCACAAACAACAATCAACCAACACAAGCATAAACAAAATGGCTGCAATGACACACCTCAGAGTGTACATTACACGTCCATTGCTCCAAAGGCGCAGAAGTCGGTTGGGTGTAGTGATCCAGTGGGCATCAGATTTCCGGGAGTTGCGGAAAAACGTATCAGGGATCCAGATCTTTCCCACCATGTTGCTGTTTAGCATGAGGAGCTTCATGCTGCTGTTAAACTTGAGCCGGCTGTCATACCATGTCTGAGCAAAGAAGATATCTATGGTGTACTCCTAATGATCAGAGCAACAAAATCCACCAAAATGTAAATGTTAATATATTTATAAGTTATAAGGATGACATCTTCCTAATATCTGTGTAGGTCTGTGGTATTAGCTCACCATGTTGATGGGATCCACTGGGCCTATGCTGTTCACATACACGGCTGTCTCGATGACAGTGGGTCTTACTGTAAAAAATACAACGCTACTGAGATGTGGACTCAAATCAATGTAATGCTTTTTAATACTAACATTTTAATTAACATACTGATGTTATTGTACATTCACAATCATAGATATAGATTATATTATTAATAATTAAAGGTGATAAATAATTTGAAGTCATCCACAACCTATTGAAATCCTGTTTGAAGTGAAATGTAAAGGTTTGTGTCTTAGTATTTTTGAATTAAACTCACTAATACAAAAATAATTATATGTAAATAAATGACTTTGTGTTGCACTATTTCAACAGCATCAAAACAATGCAGTTCAAAAGGGAGGATGAATCACAGAAAGCCCACAGGGCCACTTCACACCCCCTCACTGTCGGCTCTGAGCACTAATGAACTCCACTCATCCTCTCTCCCACTTCTGTTCCTGTTTCTCTTTCTTTCTTTATATATTTGTCCATTTGTCATATGCACTTATGCAGACAGACTAAGAAGGAAGATCAACATTGATTTAACTCTACTGTACCCTGATACAGCTGTGATCAGTCATTTTAAACAACTGAGCTATGGACAGTATCTTGTATATTCATATTCATCTTATATTCTTCTAGCAAAGTAAAAGCACTCCAGCATGATATCCCTGAACACAGCAAAAAAAAATAAAATAATTTTTGCCTGGTCAGTTTCGAGAAATGTGATACTTTGGCAAGTATCACAGCTTGTAAACACTTTTTGTAGCCAGCTAAGAATCTGTGAGATTCTTGGGCCATCTTGCATGCACTGCTCTTTTGAGATCTGTCAACAGATTTTCTATGATGTTTAGGTCAGAGGACTGTGAGGGCCATGCCAAAACCTTCAGCTTTCGAATCTTGAGGTAGTCCATTGTGGATTTCGAGATGTGTTTAGTATCATTATCCTGTTGTAGAAGAACAGTGCACCACCACTCCAGAGTTTGCTAAATCTTCCTAAAGGTCTTTTGCAGTCAAACAGAGGTTTTGATTTGCCTTACTAGCAGTCCTACAAGCAGTTATCTTGGAAAGGTTTCTTGGTCTTCCAGACCTCAACTTGACCTCAGCCATATCTGCCTACCACCATTTGTTAATTACATTACAAACTCAGGAAATAGCTACCTGAAAACACTTTGCTATTTTATTTTTGCCTTCTACAACTTTATGGGAATCAATTATTTTAATTTTCAAAATGCTAAGCAACTGCTAAGAGGAGACCGTGGCTGTTGATTTTTTGGGACAAGGCTTGAGAAGTCTAGCTTTTGCTGATGCAAAGCTTTGAAACTTGCATCACCTGGTCTTTCCTAACAATGTTTGTGAACAAGCCATAGCTCTAACAAGCTAATTAAGTTCTGAGACCTTGGTAAAAGTCATCTGAGAGCTCAAATCTCTTGGGGTACCCAAACTTTAGCATGGTGTTCCTTTCATGGTGTTCCCCTTTTTTTATCTAAAATTGTACAGAGAAAAATAATACACTAATCTCGCTTAATTTGTTGAGAAGAATGTTTAATTTTCAACTTTATGCCTTTTGGCGATCAGGTCATCTTCTACACACTTAAATATTTTCAGTAACCACAATTTTGACCAGGGGTGCCCAAACTTTTGTATGCCACTATATCAGTTTGACTTTTTCCATATATACCTCATCCACATATTCTATTCTGTTTTAAGCATAATTATTGCTATACTTTCTAACTGCCCTGTAGGACTTTGTGCTCAGTTGTCAATCAATGAAAATGAGGTTTATCAAAATGGGAGTCAATTCAAAGTTGCTGTAGTAACTTGCCTCCAATGTCTGGTCGCAGTTTGTTGTCATAGCCCTGCAGTAATTTATTCAAGATGAGGGTGACATCACTGTCATAAACCTTTGGGGATAAAACCCAAGTTTTATTTATGGGAACATCCTCATAATCATCCTCCTCAGCTTTACTGGGTCCGAATGCCATGCTGATAACATGGAGAAATAGAGAAAGATCCATTAGACAAGAGGAATTAGGCATAGAGTAAGAGACAGCAATAGAGAGAAACACAGGGAGAAACATCTCTACGGAAAGTGGTTTGAATGAACCAAGAGAACTCACATACTGTACATATTTCATACAAATTCAAACAAACAAGGATGATGTGGTGTGGACGTTAGACTGAAGTCATAAGAAAAAGTGCAAACACCCCAAACCTAACCTTACCATTTCCAACAAATTAAGTCATGAGAATTGTTACAAATTTACCAAGTTTGGAAAGTAAACTAATAATGATACCTGACAGAAAATATGATGACAGTGTGACAAGGAGAGGAGGAGGGAAGGGTCAGGCTGTGAGGATGCACACCTGGCACTGAGTTGTCTAATCAGTGGGAGAGAGTGAAGAAGGAGTGGCCGGAAGCACCACAAGAGAGAAAGACGCACGTGCACTTTATGTTTGACTTACGTTGGTGTGTATATTTTATGTTCTGTTTATTATTGAATATTACATTTATGTTCAGCCAATTCCCACCTCCTCCTTGCTCAGCTTTGAAATTGTCACAGTGGTGCCGAAACCCGGGAAGGAGGAGGGACGCGTTGTCAGAGATGTAGGAGGATTGCGGAACTGAGGGAAAGTGAGGCGGTGGTGCTGGAGTGGTTTTTGGGGAGGACAGATGAGTCGCTGCCGTCCGCCAAGGGATGGAGGACCTGTTACCTTCTGGTGGATGGAGGTGCAGCTGCCATCCACCTGAAAAGGGGAGGAGCCGTGGCCATCTGCCAGAAAGTCCAGTGCCATCGACCAGCGTTGTGGGGGATCGCTTCCCAGCTGGCTGAGGACCAGATGACAGCATGTCTGGGGACTGAAGAACCATTTTTTTCTCTATTCCCTCTCCCTCTTGCTGTCTCTCCTGCTCGCTCCTTCTCTCTCCCCTCTTCCTCCCTTCGTCACACTCACATAAGGAGAGTATAAGCATATAATTTATTACTGTAAAATCTTTGAGATACTGAGAATGTGGTACCCAGAGTTGGGTGTAACATGTTACAAAGAAACGCATTACTGTAATCTAATTCGTTTTTCTGATAAAGAAGTAATGTAATGCATTACATTTTAAATGGATGTAATTTGATTACTGAGGTCAGTAAAATTATGTTACTTGCATTACAAATTTATTGTTACGAAAACAATATTAAGTACTTTTTTTTTTTAATAAATCACATTTTGCCTATTAGATTTTTTCTTCATCCCCGAATAATTCTGCACTTGGAGCGGTTTGTCACTTTGTAACTGAACGTCAATAAGAGAATCCGGAGGTGTTGTCATTTTACATCTTCAGTGAACGGAGACAAGATCAATCAAACAGGGTTTACAGGAAAATATGTGGAAACACTTATTATTGGCTGATTATAATACAATATAACAATAATAAACACTTATTAGTGTCTTATTGGTTGATAGTTCTCATTTCTGCCAAACAATAGCTCAAAGTCAGTGTGAGGAAAAATGGATATACGCTGATTTTTTTTTTTAAACCATTAAAGGGGTTGAAACTGAAACAGTAATATCCTCTGATGCTGAGCAGGAAAACAAGGTGTGTAAATGTCTATGAGTTCCAGTTTACATGAACATGATATGAGCAGAGCATAAGGAAAGATAATGTACTCTGCATGGCACTGTAGCAGCTAAACCCATAAAATTATATCTTAGCAATTTTATCAGTCTGGTACTTCTACAAACAGTGACAACCCCTGAGGTGAGTGTTGTAATAAATCCAACTTTTTCTGATCATGTCATATATTGACGCGCGGTAGAATTACAGAAAGAACTATAAGTTTCACATTGTAGTGTAACGTGAAAGTAAATTAATTAGTAATCTGATTATGTTTTAAATGCAGTAATCAGTAATGTAATTAGATTACAATTTTAAAGAAGAAATTAGTAATCTGTAGTGGATTACTTTTTTCGAGTAACCTACCCAACGCTGGTGGTACCTATTAAATGAGTGCAGAATGGAAGTCAGAAATGATTCCTTGAAGGACTCCAATGATTAATGAAGATGTGGCTTGACTCTGACTGAAGGTTGGAACCAAAAAAGGTTAGCATTTTAAATGATCTCCCACATCTCTCTTTCTGTCTGTGACTGTTCTGGCCTCATGTGAAGCATCACTGTTGCCAAATACCTTTCTAATTCATCTACACTTTTATTCAGTTTACAGGGCAGGAAATTCCAAATTCCCTCACAGTCCAATCCAGTGGATTCCAGTCCTTAAACAGCAAATGGAAGCTCTGACATGAATCCTAACATAGAAAATGGTTATTTAAAAAAAGGATCTCAGAGGATCTCAGATTTAAACTCTGTGGGTTTTTTGGGTTTTTTGACAGAGTCTTTTTTTGTTGATACTGATTTTTTTTTCAGATTTGTATCAGATTAGTGATCAGATGTGCCAGAAGTATCAGTGATTGAATCAAAAAAATAAAACCACTTATGTTTCTTGTTATTACTAATACATTATTGACACTCTGCTATATTGCTATTGCTAGATGTAGCCACGCCTCCTGATTTGAGTCATCAGTACCATTGCAGGGCCTATGAGGCCAGCTGTAGATATTGTTCACCAAAGACTGAATCAGAGGGAATTCCAAAAAACAATATCATTAGGAAGATAAGAAATACATTTCATCATATTTTTTTCTGCATGTAGAATCACAACAAGCTTGTACAAAACCCTCATGAAGAAGCTCTTCATATGATCCATTTTTATGCTTCATCCAAAGCCTTAAATATTCAAATATTAATACAAAAAAATTGTGTTGAAATACCACCAAGTCCAGCTGGATACTTATGAACCATGGAAAAGTTCATTCAACACCGAGGAATTTGCTGTGTATCAAACCTTGTATCCTTCTCATGCACCTACAAGGAGAAGTCAGCTAGCCTATACCTGAGGATATGGATTTAATACCAACGCTGTGTAAATAATCAAATACAAAAACAAAAATCAGGAGTGTTGTATTATTTTCCCCCTTTCCTTTATTATATGGATAAACAGGATTTTCAGAGTGAAGTCTCCTCACGGTTGATTCAGGAAATGACATTGCACTTAGCTGCTGGCTAAAACAAACAGCAACCTGCTTAAGCAATATGATGTATCAGCTTCAGTTTTCTTCCCTATGTTGTACCGCAAGTCTAATCAATCAGAATCATTTTCTTCTGGGTACAAGCAAAGAAATGTCAGTTTAACGTCGCGTACGGGCCTGAAGAACGTCTCAAACCGGTTTGCTGCACTCACAGCCACTTCAGGCGGACTAAACAGAACCAAGGCAGAACTGCAGGCTAGGGTTCAGGTTTACTTCAATTATATTTGACCTTCCTGAGCTGTAGACTTACCATACTCCGAGCAGTCCAGGCAGCAGCCAGACCAGCGCGTCTCTCCTCCTGCGGGGATGCAGCACAGCCATGGTTCGAAAACAACACCCCTCAGTCTGAACGAAACGGCCTGCGAAACACTAGCAAAAGCGACAAGAAGAGACCCATTCACATGCGCCTGAGCCAGCCGCGGTTTGTGCTGAAGTATAACAGATGGCGCGCACTGCATACATTCAGCCTATTGCGCTGTGATCCAATGAGGCGAGAGAGAAGAAAATGTGCGTTCACACGCTGAGTAAGACACGCCGTACTGTACAGTATATCTGAGAGAGAGAGAGAGAGAGAGAGAGCAGGGGGGAGGAGGAGAGCGAGTGAAAGCGGGATTCCGCTGATTGCTGCGGTACCGCGTCTTCTGGCCTTCTGCTGACTGAAGCGCACTCACTGCGCCCAAATTTTTTTTTTTTTAAAAAAAAAGGGGGGAGGGGAGGGGGGCAAAAAACAGCTGATTGCTCCCTTCTTGTCAATTATTAAATCCTTACAAATCCATCCATCTTCTATACCACTTACTCCTTTTCAGGGTCACAGGGAACCTGGAGCCTATCCCAGGGAGCATCGGGCACAAGGCAGGGTACACCCTGGACAGGGTGCCAATCCATCGCAGGGCACAATCACATACACATTCACACACCCATTCATACACTAAGGACACTTTAGACATGCCAATCAGCCTACCATGCATGTCTTAGGACTGGGGGAGGAAACCAGAGTACCCGGAGGAAACCCCCACAGCATGGGGAGAACATGCAAACTCCGCACACACAGGGCCACAGTGGGAATCGAACCCCCAACCCTGGAGGTGTGAGGTGAACCTGCTAACCACTAAACCACCATGCACCCTGAATCATTACAAATCGTTTGTGCTTTTTTTCTGATACTGAGAAAGTTTGATACAGAGTTATGATAATAATAATAATAATAATAATGTTGTTAAGTTATTAAATTAGCTATAGAATATTAGTGAGTCGTACACTTTGTAGTTGACAACAAAGTGTCAAATACTTTATAACAGGGCTCTTCAATCTTATCCTGCAAAGGGCCAGAGTGCCATGGCTGAAGGCTTTCTTCCCAGCCACATAGGGGATACACTTGAAAGCTGATTGGAGAGATGAACTGATTAAACAAGTGGAATTGAGCGTGACTCCTGCTTAATGAAAGCCTGCAGCCACACCGGCCCTTTGTGGATAAGATTGAAGACCCTTGCTTGATAAGTTTCACAAAATAATTTTGCCATATTTATGAAACATCAGAGTGTATACAGCATATAATGAGTTTGGTGCTACAGACTGTTGTAATACAGAATTGCCAACAACCCATCCACATAGTCAAAACCAGCCTGTATTTCAAAATGCATATCATAAGCATTAAGGTGGGAAAAAAAGTTCATCAGAAGTTCATCAAACAACATGGCATCAGGATATAGTATCCTGTGCTCTGTTGTCTATAACAAAATAAAGAACAAATATGAAGTTCTTAACTTTAGTTGAAATGCTAAGACAACAGCAACAACAACAAAACCGTCCACAAAACGTCTTCACACTCTGTCCAGCACCATGGAGGGGGCACATCCATGCTAACTAACAGCAGGTTGTTGCTCGTGTAACCGTGGTTCTGTGACTGCGGAGTGAAGAACTGCCAGAGCGGTTTGCTTCTGAAACTAATGGAGTTTTCCTGTGCGTTCCTGTACATGACCATGACCGTGACCATGACCTCATGTGTGTAGCTTATGAAAGACCCCTGCTATGTCCTCTGGAGATTCAGCCTGAGTGACCCAGATGGCCTGACAGGCCACTTAGCTGTAGAACCAGGCTTACATATATATAGTGGGTTTGGAATGTATTCTGCCCCCTCACTTTTTGTAAAAAAAAATTAATAAATAAAATAAAATATTATAGGTTTAATTTAACTTAAATGTAAATATACTTTGGATTAAATGTACTTTTTGACCATTAATCTACAAACAATAATCCATAAAGACAAAACAAATATGCTTTTTGAAATTGTTGTAAATTTATTTTAAATCAAACACTGAAGTATCTCATTAAGCTAAGAATTCAGACCCTTGACTAAGGCACTCCAAATTGAGCTCAGGTGCATCCTGTATGCTTAGCTTGTCTTGAAATGTCTCTAGAACTTGACAGGATTCTGCCTGTGGCAAATTCAATTAAGTTGTACATGATTTAGAAAGGCACATACAGTGAGGGAAAAAAGTATTTGATCCCCTGCTGATTTTGTACGTTTGCCCACTGACAAAGAAATGATCAGTCTATAATTTTAATGGTGGATTTATTTGAACAGTGAGAAACAGAATAACAACAAGAAAATCCAGAAAAACGCATGTCAAAAATGTTATAAATTGATTAGCATTTTAATGAGGGAAATAAGTATTTGACCCCCTCTCAATCAGAAAGATTTCTGGCTCCCAGGTGTCTTTTATACAGGTGACGAGCTGAGATTAGGAGCACACTCTTAAAGGGAGTGCTCCTAATCTCAGCTTGTTACCTGTATAGAAGACACCTGTCCACAGAAGCAATCAATCAATCAGATTCCAAACTCTCCACCATGGCCAAGACCAAAGAGCTCTCCAAGGATGTCAGGGACAAGATTGTAGACCTACACAAGTCTGGAATGGGCTACAAGACCATTGCCAAGCAGCTTGGTGAGAAGGTGACAACAGTTGGTGCGATTATTCACAAATGGAAGAAACACAAAAGAACTGTCAATCTCCCTCGGCCTGGGGCTCCACGCAAGATCTCACCTCGTGGAGTTGCAATGATCATGAGAACAATGAGGAATCAGCCCAGAACTACACGGGAGGATCTTGTCAATGATCTCAAGGCAGCTGGGACCATAGTCACCAAAAAAACAATTGGTAACACACTACGCCGTGAAGGACTAAAATCCTGCAGCGCCCGCAAGGTCCCCCTGCTCAAGAAAGCACATATACATGCCCATCTGAAGTTTTCCAATGAACATCAGAATGATTCAGGGACAACTGGGTGAAAGTGTTGTGGTCAGATGAGACCAAAATGGAGCTCTTTGGCATCAACTCAACTCGCCGTGTTTGGAGAAGGAGGAATGCTGCCTATGACCCCAAGAACACCATCCCCACCGTCAAACATGGAGGTGGAAACATTATGCTTTGGTGGTGTTTTTCTGCTAAGGGGACAGGACAACTTCACCGTATCAAAGGGACGATGGACGGGGCCATGTATCGTCAAATCCAGGGTGAGAACCTCCTTCCCTCAGCCAGGGCATTGAAAATGGGTCGTGGATGGTATTCCAGCATGACAATGACCCAAAACACACGGCCAAGGCAACAAAGGAGTGGCTCAAGAAGAAGCACATTAAGGTCCTGGAGTGGCCTAGCCAGTCTCCAGACCTTAATCCCATAGAAAATCTGTGGAGGGAGCTGAAGGTTTGAGTTGCCAAACGTCAGCCTCGAAACCTTAATGACTTGGAGAAGATCTGCAAAGAGGAGTGGGACAAAATCCCTCCTGAGATGTGTGCAAACCTGGTGGCCAACTACAAGAATCGTCTGACCTCTGTGATTGCCAACAAGGGTTTTGCCACCAAGTACTAAGTCATGTTTTGCAGAGGGGTCAAATACATATTTCCCTCATTAAAATGCAAATCAATTTATAACATTTTTGACATGCGTTTTTCTGGATTTTTTTGTTGTTATTCTGTCTCTCACTGTTCAAATAAATCTACCATTAAAATTATAGAATGATCATTTCATTGTCAGTGGGCAAACATACAAAATCAGCAGGGGATCAAATACTTTTTTCCCTCACTGTATGTATAAGGTCCCACAAATCAGCAACCCAATTAAGTCAAAGAAATTACAATTTAATTGTGTGAAGACACATTGCAAGGGTATAAAACCATTTGTAAAGCTTTGAATGTTAACAGTAGCACAGTGGACTCCATTATTGTGAAATTGAATTCATTTGGCACTGCCAGGACTTCTAGTATAGCCAATGACAGATTAACAGTAGGACTGATTGAGCCATAAGTCTGAGAGAAAACAAGAAACAGAGAAAGAAATGAGAGCGATAGCAGCAGTTGCCAATGTACCATTTTAATCAATGTCTTTTCAACCAACAGATGTCAGTGGAGAACCAAGCACTGTGGTAAACATTACTGAAATATAATCAATGCCAACGATACTATTGAGACTGCTGCTGATGCCAACACCACCAGTTTTGCTTGCAGTGAAAGTGAGTTATTTAAGACTAGCTAGATAGTCATCACTAGCTACTGACTCTCCCTTTACCCTGAGTTTCTACTGTTTATGTTTTGTCGTATTCCTCCCAACAAACTCCTGTTTTTCAACCCGTAGTAAGGCCTCTGAGTCCTTAATCTGTCCTCACCTATTGAGTAACTGGGCTAGAAGGGCCTTGGTCAGGCAGCTGATCATGAACCCAATGGCCACACTTCAGAAGTATTTGGCAAGCACTTAAAGGACCATGAGAGCATGAGGAAAAATATTATCTGGTCTGATAGGACAAAAATGTAACCCTTTGAGCTGAACTCCAAGTGCTATGTCTGGTGAAAACCAGGTACTGCTTATCAACTGTATAATATCATGCCTACAGTAAAGCATGGTGGTGGCAGCATCATGCAATTAGGGTGCTTCTCAGCAGCAGGAATAGGGAGGCTAGTCAGAAATGAGGAAGGGATGAATAGAGCCAAATACACAGAGGTCCTTGAAGAAAACCTGCTCCAGGGTGCACACAACATCACACTAGGGCAAAGCTTTACCTTTCACCATGACACCAACCCAAAGCATACAGTGAGGGAAAAAAGTATTTGATCCCCTGCTGATTTTGTACGTTTGCCCACTGACAAAGAAATGATCATTCTATAATTTTAATGGTAGATTTATTTGAACAGTGAGAGACAGAATAACAACAAAAAAAAATCCAGAAAAACGCATGTCAGAAATGTTATAAATTGATTTGCATTTTAATGAGGGAAATAAGTATTTGACCCCGTCTCAATCAGAAAGATTTCTGGCTCCCAGGTGTCTTTTATACAAGTAACGAGCTGAGATTAGGAGCACACTCTTAAAGGGAGTGCTCCTAATCTCAGCTTGTTACCTGTATAAAAGACACCTGTCCACAGAAGCAATCAATCAGTCAGATTCCAAACTGAAAATCCAGAATGATTTTCCAGAATGATGTTGTTTTGATTTGAAACAAAATGTCAAAAATGTCTAAAAGCTTGTTTTTGCTTTGTCATTATGGGTTTTAGTGTGTGAATTGTTGCCCAAAAAGTACATTTAATCCATTTTAAATTAAATCTATAACACAATAAAGTATGCAAAAACTAAAGGGGTCAGTAAATTACTGCTTCATACTTGATGACACAAATGAACAATCAGAATTTTATTTCAAGATAAAATGAATATGCAATCTTTCCCATGAAACAAATTGTGTCCAGTTAAATTGATGGAACATTTGTATTCAGGTGAGTTCTGATAAAAGAAAATGAAACCGGAGAGATGAAACATCACCATGGTGATGTCAGTCATTAATATTCAGAGAAAGTATGATATAAACTCGAAAATCCAAAGAGAATTACATGACTGAAATCTGCTCATGTAAACACACAAACCCAGCTTTACAGTGTTATTATTCACTGTGGTTTCTTGCAGAGCAAATAAGGACTGTTGTTCAAATAGGCCATGATGGCTTGTTATTGTGTCAGATATTCAGAGCTGAGCCACTGCGTACAGTATAGAGATTGGTTGTTACAGCACGATTGTTCCAATGAGATATTTTCATATTAAAGTGCATATGTGTCAGACATATTAAGTATCAAAGCTCTGTGTATGTACATGCGGTTGCTAAGCAACTCATCCAACACCCGTGATCTCTGTTGGCTGGTTTGTTCTGTAGAAGAATCCCAATGCCCTGATCTCGTTTTTTCTGCTTTGTTCCTTCATCTATTCATTAATTTGTCATTACCGCTTCTTGTACTTTTTCAAAACATAATGTGTAAATGTGTGTGTGATATCTCTTTTTAAAACTATTTTTATGCTTAAGTGCATTTATGTCAGTAAGAAAGGTCAGGTATAAAGACCTTTTAACATAAAAATGGCCATATCTCAGTATAGTCTTGGAAAATGGGGTTAGTTTCCAGACTGCCATGGTGGTTTGCTTTAGAAATAGTATAGCCGCTCAAAGTAATAAAGTCATCACCTTGTGATTGGTGTCATATGCTCAGCCCCCTAATATAGCAGAAACAGAAATGGGCAGAAGGCTTAGTCACTCTGCTCCTTAGAAAGTAAGAGTGCACACCTCTACTGTGTAGGAATACAGAGTATAGAAACTGGTAGGGAGCATGAACCTAATTCGAGAGCTGTTAGCTTGTATCTTTAGACAGCATAATGATGAGTTATGGGATGCTTAGTATAGCCACTTTACATATACTACCAGACAATGATGTGAACACCTGTCTCTCTGAACTTGAGTAATGAACCCATCCTGGCAAAAATTACTGATAGCCCACCCTTGGAACATTCTGGCAGACTGTTCAGAATATACTAGAGGCATTTATTATGTTTCCAGTAACTATATATGTGCTGCAAACAGTCAAAGCTAAAGTTGGATCCTCTACCTGACACATAAAATGCCTAACCCATTTAGCTTTGTATCTTTTGAAGCAAGTAGCTGGGCTTGGGCAATGTATCAGTTTCATTAAAGAGCTCTCTCGTGCATTTACAAGTTTCAACCTGATAAACTGACATGAATGCTGGCTGCAGTGGCAGATGCAGAAGCAGTAGGATTGAGATCACTGCCACTAGTATAGATACCAGTGACCTTGCTAGTAATACAGGCTGATTAATCTCAACTCAGCAAAATACTCAGCACAAACACATGAGAGTTGACACACCGGTTCACAAGGTTTGTAGAGCTCTGGAGAGTGTGGACTGTTAGAGACAAGAGGCACAGATGTCTTAGCCCTTAATGAGAAAATACCCATAACTGGAGGAGAAATGTATATAGAAATCATACCAGTAACACTGTAAGCAATGGGAGACAGCCGTAAAGTGTGGTAGATTACTGATTTGTTAACACATTTGATAAGGTAGGTTGTTAAAAACAGTACAACAGTAAAACACACAGGTCTTTGGCACACAAGCCCAGGAAGCACTAGATCATCACGTCTTGTAAATCACTACTGAGTCATTTGATGCAGGTTACCTTTAGGCACCCTAGTGTTGAATTCAGAGATTACAAATGTCAATGGACAGAGTTCTGAAGGCTGGTTTTCTACTCTGCAGAAAATTAAACAACAAAACTTAATAACATAAAATCTGTGGCTGCTGAGCAAACTGTCCACAGGGTAATGTTTACAGTTTCATTGTTAAATATCACCAAAACAACAAATAGTACTTTGGGGAGCACCATAAAGCTCTCCATTTTCTAAAAACAAATTGGGTAAAATAAGTGATTACACAGATTTGACTTCTTCCCATAAATGCCATGCAATGAGCACTGTGGCTACCTCCTAGGCAACACTACTTCATCCCATTTTACATATTGAAAGTTGCGTCATTGTACCCCATGTACTCTATGATGGGTTTGCATAATTTTTTTTAAGAAAATTGGATGTTAATGAGCGCAACATAGATGGAGCTAAATGTAATTAAGGAGTGGTTTGGCATCGTATTATAATACATGTTCATTTCTCAGTTACACTAATGAAAGTCACCAGGGAGGCAACAGCTCTCTAAATTCTTTCAGCTAAATCAGTTCAAATTTTATAGATACAGACCTTGTTAGATTCTAATAACAAAATATGTAATTAGTGTGTGTGTGTGCATAGTAATATATTTATGGGAAAAGGGGATTTGTGATAAATGCACACAAACACAAATATATACATCCATAAACTGAGTGGTGTCAGTTTTTTTCCTTAGACATCATGAGGTCAAGTAAACATTCATGACGTTCTTACAGACATTGCTTAAGGTATACCCCTTGTTTCACAGCACCTGACAAGAGCCCGCTATCCTGACCTTGACACTGCCTCCTCATGTCCAACTAAAGAGATCCTACCAAATGAGACCCAGCTTGGTTTTCAGTTTCTTTTCTGGCTAGGCCTGAGTGCATGCCTGAATGTGAAAACTACTTGAGACATCTGTTCTGACAGATGCTTGCTTGTTTCTAAACATATGTTTCTCCAGAGAGTGCACATATGATATAACTCTGTCTCTAATGTCTATAAGCATGTTTGTGGTTTTTTTGGGGGGGGGGGTTTTTTAAAAAAAAGGTCTAAGTCAGTCATATCATTGCTGTCATTCCGGAGATTGTAAGTAGTAACTAACTCACTGCTCTAGTTACTTTTGTTAACGGCATATTCTACTGGTCAAAGGTTACTAAAGCACCTAAACGAACAAAAGAAAGTAATATGAAAAGAGTGTAAAGAATGAAGGAGAGAGGAATACATCAAGGGACTTGGTTCACCTGCATGTACTGCTGTGAGAGAAAGAAAATGTCCACAGTAGGCTGCTGTATTCAGCAAGCTTCCTGCTGTGTATTGATTAGCAGTGTTTCAGTTCAGCAGCGTAAGGCAGTGCCACTCCAGCCCCCTTGCTGTGTTCAGCGGTTCAGGTTTTGCTTGGTCTGCTATGCTTTGGTCTATATGTATGTGAATGAAAGAATGATGTTAGAGTAATGGTGATGTGTGCGTAGGAGTTTAAGCAGCAAATACTCTAAAATTACTCTCACTGTACTCAATTAATTAATTCATTATTGTACTGTATACTAATACTGTATTCAATTATTTCACTGACAAGCCTGGCATTGTTTAGATTTTTTTTTTATTTAAATATTTTACAATACTGTTGTAGCAGCTTACTGGTAAATTGCAAGTAATCTGCACCCCGCTCCCCAACAGCACAAACACACAGAGAAGTAAATCAGGTTTACCATGTAAACACTCTGCACTCCCTGAAGGCAGGACACTTGGAGCAGTGCAGCTCAAAGAAAGGTGCTGTTAGTCAGGCTGCAGTTCATTCATACACCTATACTGCTGCAGAGAGACCTTTTACTCAGAACAACAGAGAAAATAACAGGTTGTCTAATAATAACAAAACAGGTCTCATAAAAAGCCTGAAGAAAAACATTAGAAATATCTGGAGGGTTCCTGTTAGTTGTGTCAGGTCTACAAATCTCCTATTTTGAGGTATTTAACCAAATCTGATTATACATCTAATGCTGTCTCTTCTATAATCGGGACATTTTTCTTACTTTTTCAGTGGCACTAGATACTCCATTTTCTTTGCTACTCAAACAAACAAAAAAATAATAAATGAATAAAGACAGTTTTATAGCATTATCAGCTGGTGTTATATTTGCACGTACCTTTAAATCTATACAAGTCATTTTCTGAAAACAGTGACCAGTCAGCAATGAAATAAATCTTTTGCTACATGTACCACAGTCAGCTAGCTACAACTCCACCAGGCTGAATTACAGGATTGAGAACAATTTTTCAGCACTGTAAAACATTTGTCAGCTGTACTGAGTGTGTAGAAAGTGGCTACAAAGAAAACAGTGCAAATTTCACTATACTGTTAACAATTCACAGTGAGCATTTGTAAATAAAACACATCTACGTATATTATGAGAGATGGTGATTTAAAGGGATTTAAACCAAATCACCATATTAAAGTTTTTCAGACAAATTATACAGTAAACAGTGGCTGAGTAGGACATACATACATCATTGATATACTGTATCATTGTTTTAATAGAAAAATAAAACACTCCAGCTAAAATGTTTTGTCTTGTCCAAGAGAACAAAGTCAGTAGTGTGTTTCAGTTTCATAAACTGATTTAAAAATATATAAAGTTCCACATTTTGTTTGAAAATGCTACATGGGGAGCCAGAAATGTGCTAGTGTGCACTCATGCTAAATTGTTACAATAGATAGATATAATAGATTGCTCTGTCTAACATAATTTATTTTAACATTGGAAAAAAATTAGACTTTTTTTCTAAACAAAAATTACAAATGAGACATTTTAAGATCGACAAAATTATCTTATATAAATATAGTCAGCCATCTGGCCATATTTATGTATGATAATTGTATCAATCTTAAAATGTATAAAGAAAGTGTAAGAAATTCATTCGAAAAACATTTGCAATACATTGCTTGCATTAAATGCATCTAAGTGATACAGACCCAGACAGAGTGCTGAGTTACTTTCTTTTTAACACTACATTCAAGTAAGGGAATGATAAATAAATAAAATGTGTGTGTGTGGGGCGGGGGGGCTGGTCAAGGGAGAAATCCATATATTTGACTTACTCTACTCAAATTGCCACAAGGGTGTAAGAGGTGATATACTCTTCTTATTATATATAGATTCTATTACTTTGGAAGGAAACAGGTAAAATAAAAAATTAAATAAATACTGAATCTTGTACGAAAAATGCTTTATATTTGTCTAATAAAATAAAATAAAATAAAATAAATGTAATTTTAATCAACAGTCTTAACCGAATAAAAAGGCATGTTATCATTCTGAATATTGGTCTGGCAGTGAAAATCTAAAACGATGGACATGGTACATGGTATAAACTTTCAATAGTAAGACAAAAATGGCAAGCGTTACACTATACTAAACAGGTACAAAAGCTAAGCAATGTTTTAATATGTGTGTCTTTGTGCATGTGTGCGTGTGTGTATATTCATATTTAATAGAATGGTCAGTGAGAGGGAACCATGTTCTTAATGACAGGTTCTCTGTTGAGATATGTAGCCCAGTAGACGAGGTTGAAGCTGCCAAAAAGCACAGGGAAGATGATGCGGGACATGCGGTCGATCTTGCTTACGCTGTTGAAGGTCTTCTTGCTCTCTTTAGCCACGGGCTGAGCTTTAGTGGGCTCTGCTGGAGCGCTCTTGGAAACGGTGGGCAAAGTTGAATCCTTACCGATGTGGGGAGCATAGTTTGCCACAGCGACTGCATAAGCATTGTTCTTCTTCATAACAGAGCCCTCTTTTTTCTGTGGATATGTTGCTGAATTAATACATAAATCAAATCAACAAATCAATGTGTGGGAGTAAATAATAAAATTGGTGGGATAACATACCTATATAATGGTATACCATGATAAGGAAATTTAAAATGCAGAAGTTATAAATAATTATAGTTACATTTATGCAATACCAGTATGGAAAATACCACTGAGAAATGAGCTGTGATTTTTAAAACAAGGTAGCTGACTTAAAAAAAAAAATTTGTTAAATATGCAGTCGCAAATCAGAGAACAGTGGTTCTTAATTGTTTCTTAAAAGCTAGAAGTATATGAATCTTGCAGCCAATTATTTAATATTTATGCCGCTGATGTGTTGTAATTTATTGTATAGTTTTTATTGTATATTTTAACTTATTTATACGTTTTTTACATATAACTCTATGCACAAAACCATTGGTCATCAAACCAAGATTTTTCTTTTTTTTTGGATTGTAACACCTCATGAACTATAATCTTCGCACGTAGATTTTTCAAGGTGAATGAATGAATTAAAATGAATTAAAAGCACAAGATATAACAAACTCTACTTCAAATTCTATATTCAGTAATGTACACCCTGAGTAGACGGAGTAGTCACGGTTACCTTGTCATTAAGAATGCTCTTGCCATCCCAGGCCCAGCCGCGTTTGGTGAAATAGTTGACTGTTGCAAACTCAATGAGGGCAGAGAAGACAAAGGCATAGCACACAGCAATGAACCAGTCCATCGCAGTGGCATAGGCTACTTTAGGCAATGAGTTACGAGCACTGATACTCAGAGTGGTCATTGTGAGCACTGTAGTCACACCTGGGCAGACAGTAGACCGGAGATACACTCATACTTGCACTTTATACTGAACTATAAAGCTGTTTAATATTCAAAAACTTTTTTAAAAAAAAAAGTTTTAAAAGAAAACACAGTGAAAAAATACCAAACATTTGCTTTCATAAAGCTTACACCATGAACAGAGTACAATAAATTCAGCACAACGGCAAATATCAGTGAGGGAACAAAATCACCCACCAAAAACTGTTCGAGCAGGTACTGATTCACGGTTAAGCCAGAAGGAGACCTGGGACAGAATGACAGTCATGATGCAGGGCAAGTAAGTTTGGATAACAAAATACCCAATCTTCCTCTTCAGATGGAAATGAACTGTCATCACTGTATATTCCCCTAGAGAGAGAGAGAGAGAGAGAGAGAGACAGAGACAGAGACAGAGGGAGGGAGAGAGAGAGAAAGGTGAATTATACCTATAGATTTTCAGGTATAACATGAGGAGTGATGAGTCTATGACCGACTAATGAATAAAAAAAATGTAGCAGTAAGAGATACTGTACTTTACAGTTAAGGTAATTAATGTAACTAATATGAACTCACCAGTACTGGATTTAATCGTTTCTTTGCCAACAGTTTGGCCCCTCAAGTCATACTGGTTCAACCTTGATCCGTCTGGAGCCACCTCTACTGAAAGCGTGGCATTTCGTGTCCAAACATAGGTCACCTCTGTCAGAGTATATGCATCTACACACAGCAGCAGCAGACACAGCAAAGTAAAACGACTTTAAAATGCAGAATGGATTTGTAAGGATTACCTGAACTATGATTAAGAATTTAATCATTATGATAATTATATATATTAAATAAATAAATAAATAAATAAATAAATCATATCCAATTTCAAATCATGTTAACATTCTCTGGATGGTAGGCAGTCTGGTCAAAAAAAGTATATGTAGAATAGCAGAATACATGTGAAGGGGAGGGAAGACAATATATACAGTATTCTGCATCTTTTAGCATCTACTATAATTAGTAGAGTACTGGGGGTGGGGGGAATCAAATTTGAGCTTACAGCTGCCAAACTTCAGTGGACATGAATGAGAGTCCATGGGGAAGTCCTCCAAATGCATTGGACATTCTGCCTGCACAGTCAGCCTGGACCACACACACATTAAATAAAATGTATAACACCTCCAGAATTAAAGAATGGTTGATGTGTGCAAAGTGTAGGCTGGATACCTCATGGTGTAAAGTAGTGTCCCATTTTCCATGATCCGCAGTAATTTGTTTGGCATAGTCATGTTATGAGCCACAGACTTCTTGCCATTGTGGAAGAAAGTGTCAGGGGTCCAGATCTTACTGGCCATCAGATTATTGAGCCGTAGGATGTTCATTGGCCCGTGGAACTTCAGCCGCTCATCTGTCCAGCGCTGGCGGAAGAACACATCCACTGTGTACTCCTGACAGTAGAACACACAGCCAGTGTTAAACAATGGACAATGCAGTAAACAGAAAAAAGAAACAAGAGTTGCTTGAAGATCAACCACCAGAATGGGGGAAAAATTTGATCTCAGTGATTCTGAATGTGGCATGATTTTTAATGCCAGACAGGCTGGTTTGAGCATTTTTATAACTGCTGATCTCCTGGGATTTTTACACACAAGGGTCTTTAGAATTTACTCAGAATGGTGCAATAAAGAAAAAACATCCAGCGAGCATCAGTTCTGCGGATGGAAATGCCTTGTTGATGAGAGAGGTCAACATAGAATGACCAGGCAACCACTCTGTACAATTGTGGTGAGCAGACAAGCACCTCAGAATGCACAACACGTCAACCCTTGAGTCGGATGGGCTACAACAGCAGAAGACCACGTCGGGTTCCACTTCTGTCAGCTAAGAACAGAAAGCTGAGGCTGCAGTAGGCACAGGTTCACCAAAACTGGACAGTTTGAAGACTAGAATTTCACTGGAATGTTTCCAACATGTGGACTCCATGACATGAAGAGCTGGGGCTGTTCTTGGAGCAAAGGCAGGCCCAACCCAGTATTAGTATACTGTTCCAAAGTAATCAATGAGTATATTTTCCCCTGCTAGTTTGCACTACTGAGTGCCTAACACATCCTGCTTTCCATTCAACCATAGGTGATTTTACACTTCCAAACAAGAGGTGCAAAAGGCAGCACAAGAGGGAGAGGAAGCAGTGTGGGTCATGTGACTTCATCTACATTGGCTCTGTAAACATAAAGGCAGCAAAAGGTAAAAGGTATAAGTCTACATAAAATTATCAAGTATTAATAACATTGTAAAGTAAAAATTAAAATAATTATTATTCCAATAAAAACATTTACATTCCCCCCCACAAAAAAATGTATGGTACAATACAATATACACACACACACACACACACACACACACACACACACACACACACACACATACACACACACACACACACACACACACACACACACACACACAGTATCTCACAAAAGTGAGTACACCCCTCACATTTTTGTAAATATTTGATTATATCTTTTCATGGGACAACACTGAAGAAATGACACTTTGCTACAATGTAAAGTAGTGAGTGTACAGACTGTGTAAAATTGTGTAAATTTACTGTCCCCTCAAAATAACTCAACACACAGCCATTAATGTCTAAACCGCTGGCAACAAAAGTGAGTACACCCCTAAGTGAAAATGTCCAAATTGGGCCCAATTAGCCATTTTCCCTCCCCGGTGTCATGTGACTTGTTAGTGTTACAGGGTCTCAGGTGTGAATGGGGAGCAGGTGTGTTAAATTTGGTTTCATCGCTCTCACACGCCCTCATACTGTTCACTGGAAGTTCAACATGGCACCTTATGGCAAAGAACTCTCTGACGATCTGAAAAAAAGAATTGTTGCTCTACATAAAGATGGCCTAGGCTATAAGAAGATTGCCAAGACCCTGACACTGAGCTGCTGCACGGTGGCCAAGACCATACAGCGGTTTAACAGGACAGTTTCCACTCAGAACAGGACTCGCCATGGTCGACCAAAGAAGTTGAGTGCACGTGCTCAGTGTCATATCCAGAGGTTGTCTTTGGGAAATAGACGTATGAGTGCTGCCAGCATTGCTGCAGAGGTTGAAGGGGTGGGGGGTCAGCCTGTCAGTGCTCAGACCATACGACGCACACTGCATCAAATTGGTCTGCATGGCTGTCGTCCCAGAAGGAAGCCTCTTCTAAAGATGATGCACAAGAAAGCCCACAAAAAGTTTGCTGAAGACAAGCAGACTAAGGACATGGATTACTGGAACCATGTCCTGTGGTCTGATGAGACCAAGATAAACTTATTTGGTTCAGATGGTGTCAAGCGTGTGTGGCAGCAACCAGGTGAGGAGTACAAAGACAACTATCTTGCCTACAGTCAAGCATAGTGGTGGGAGTGTCATGGTTGGGGCTGCATGAGTGCTGTCGGCACTGGGGAGCTACAGTTCACTGAGGGAACCATGAATGCCAACATGTACTGTGACATACTGAAGCAGAGCATAATCCCCTCCCTTCGGACTGGGCCACAGAGCAGTATTCCAGCATGATAACGACCCCAAACACATCTCCAAGATGACCACTGCCTTGCTAAAGAAGCTGAGGGTGAAGGTGATGGACTGGCCAAGCATGTCTTCAGACCTAAACCCTATTGAGCATCTGTTGGGCATCCTCAAACGGAATCTGGAGGAGCACAAGGTCTCTAACATCCACTAGCTCCGTGATGTCATCATGGACGAGTGGAAGAGGACTCCAGTGGCAACCTGTGAAGCTCTAGTGGACTCCATGCCCAAGAGGGTTAAGGCAGTGCTGGAAAATAATGGTGGCCACACAAAATATTGACAATTTGGGCCAAATTTGGACATTTTCAATTAGGGGTGTACTCATATATATATATATATATATACATATACATAAGTATTTAGGCATTAATTTTTATGGATACACAAAAAGCACCGAATAAAACTACAGTCCTAGATGAATCATAAAAACTCCCTGTCACTGCACCTTGTGGTTTGTGTTACTTGCTGTCTTTAGACATATTGTTTTACTTGTGTTTACTTTTGATCATAGTGTTTTTATTAGACATTACAGATCTTACTCGTGCTCCCACTGTGTATCAGCGCGTCTATATCGCGCGTGAGGAGCAACGCGGCCTCGTTACTAACGGATCACTTCCATTATAATAAACAACAGAATTTACACTGCAAGCGCGCAAATACACCATATAATGAAAATAAACTTAAATTAAACTAAACCTTTTAAGCAACTTGCACCAGTTTCACCAAGCCCTTGCACACAGTGGAGCATGTTGGATATAAACATAAGTTTGTGCTCGTATAGCACTTTTTGATTTCTGCGGTGTTTAATATAAAATGCACCCCTGCCTTAGAGGACTTTCTTCCTCGGTCACTTGACGATTTCGCCTCCGTCTGATGGTGACTGAGCTCATGTTGGGAATAAAAGGTAACGTTGACAAACAATAAACTGAAGAAAGGTCATTGTCGGTGACTCTGGGTACTAAGGTTTAAATTCATTTAGAATATTTGTCATATCTCTCTCTCTCCCCCGCTCTCATTTGAGTGCCAGTAACACTTGTAATCTCAGAATCCCTTCGAGGCAACAGGTTACTTGGCAAGAACCCCAGGGACAGAAGAAAGAAAGTAGTTACTACAACAAAAATGAAAGAGTAATGGGCCACAGTGTAATGTCTGTGGATAGTCATGTATACCCCATTGAGGTCAAAAGGCAAGAGGTGTATCTGCCAGAGGCAAATGTCAGAGAAAGCCACTTAGACCAGGCCTGCAGCATGAGAGATACCTCCTAATTTCCTTCAGTCAGCTCTAGCATAGAGACCTACAGAAACCTCACTATATGCACAATAAATTAGCATGGTGCAAGTGTCAAAGTCAGACACTTCAATCTGGTTCCAGAAGTCATTACAGAAAATAAAGTAAGTGATGAGACCAAAAGATAGACCATTTAATCACACTAAGCCCACATATTCACAAAGCTTAACTTATGTCCTGTCAGCACTATATACACACTGATCAGCCATAACATTAAAACCACTGATAGGTGATGTGAATAACCTTGAATATTTCATTACAAGGGTGCCTATCAAGGGGCAGGATATATTAGGCAGCAAGTGAAAAGTCAGTTGTCAAAGCTGATGTGTTGGAAACAGGAAAAATGGGCAACCGTAAGGATCTGAGTGACTTTGACAACATCAAATTATGATGGCTAGACAACTGGATCAGAGCATCTCCAAAACAGCAGGTGTTTTTTTGGGGGGTGTTCCCTGTATGCAGAGGTTAGTACCTATCAAAAGTGGTCCATCTGTGATCCAAAGTGGTCCAAAGTGGTCCAAAGTGGTCATCTTTAAACTTCACATGGAAGGACAACCAGTGAATTAGCCAGGCCTGGATTAACACAGTGGTGCACTAGGGTGACCACACTTGAAGTTTCTCCTCCTCCCACTTTATATGTAAAAATGTGAAATTTACTACGGTTATAAAGACCATAGATTTACATGAACTTATAGCTAAAGTACAGGCTCACTACACATATTACAGAAAAATGTAAGACCCAACCAAAAAACCTTACACCATATAAAGACATGGACCTATGGCATCTTAGCCCTTACTGATGCTCAAATCTGAATGCAATTCACATGCCAATGCAACATGTCATGCTAAATATCATTATTTCCATCATAAACAGCCTGTATTAGGACTACATGCAAAACCATTAAAGAGTATGTCTAAACAATCATTGCACACATGTACCACATGAGCTAAGCCCAAGAAAGACTGTTGCAAGCAACATATCAACAGCTGAATTCAACATCACAGAGACGCACAGCAGCGAAACAGTGAAACTTACACAGCAGCATATGGAGATCAAGAACTTGCAAATGCCTTGGTGGAAGAGTGGGGTAACATCTCACAGCAAGAACTGACAAATCTGGTGCAGTCCATGAGGATGAGATGCACTGTAGTACTAAAGCAGCTGGTGGCCACACCAGATACTGATTGTTACTTTTGATACTGATATTATGTCTCAGTTGATTAATCTTTTTATGTTAATACAAATATTTACAAGTCCCACCGGGGCCATGTGTGTGCGGAGTTTGCATGTTCTCCCCGTAATCCTCTGGTTACTCCGGTTTCCTCCCCCAGTCCAAAGACATGCATGGTAGGCTGATTGGCATGTCTAAAGTGTCCATAGTGTATGAATTGGTGTGTGAGTGTGTGTGATTGTGTGCCCTGCGATGGACTGGCACCCTGTCCAGGGTCTACCCAGCCTTGTGCCCGGTGCTCCCTGGGATGGGCTCCAGGTTCCCCGTGACCCTGAAAAGGAGTAAGAGGTAGAACATAGATGGATGGATGGATGGATGGAAATATTTACACATTTGCTGGAAATTTGCTGGAAATACAAGCAGTTGAATGTGAGAGGTCGTTTCTTTTTTGCTGTGTATATTAACTGATGATTTTGTATCTGTTTGCATCTCTTCCTGTAAATAATGTATATATAAAATATGACAAATATTTTAAAGGTCTAGTTGTTATCTTAATCATTTGGTGCCCCTCAGTGACTGGTGCTCCAGGGCACCTGCCAAATCCCATATATGGATTATCCAGCCTTGGAACCAGCAACAGGGCCATATGGGCACCCAAGGGTCATTGATGCGTGTGGGGAGCAAAGGCTAGCAGCTAGCCTGTCTGGTCCGATCCCAAAGAAGAGCTACTGTAGCACAAATTGCTGGAAAAGTTAATGCTGGCTATGATAAAAAAAAAGGTGCCAGAACACAGAGTGCATCACAGCTTGCTGCATATTTGGCCCATGCTGACTCCTGTTCACTTCCGAAAGCGCCTACAATGGGCACCTCAGCATCAGAACTAGACCACGGAGCAATAGAAGAATGTGGCCTGGTCTGATGAATCACGATTTCTTTTACATGATGAGGACAGCCGATTGTGTGTGTGCATCGCTTACCTGGGGAAGAGATGGCACCAGGATGCACTATGGGAAAAAGGCAAGCCAACAGAGGCAGTGTGATGCCATGGACAATGTTCTTCTGGGAAACCTTGGGTCCTGGCATTCATGTGGATGTTACTTTGACAAGTACCACCTACCGAAATGTTGTTGCAGATCAAGTACACCTCTTCATGTCAATGGCAGTGGCCTCTTTCAGCAGAATAATGCACCCTGCCACACTGCCAAAATTGTTCAGTAATGGTTTGAGGAACATGACAAAGAGGTCAAGGTGTTGACTTGACCTACAAATTCCCCAGATCTCAATCCGATTGAGCATCTGTAGGATGTGCTGCACAAACAAGTCCAATCCAAGGAGGCCCCACCTCTCAACTTACAGGACTTAAATGATCTATTGCTAACATCTTGGCGTCAGATACCACAGCACACCTTCAGAAGTCTTGTGGAGTCCATGCCTTGACGGCTCAGAGCTGTTTTGGTGGCACAAAGGAGACCTACACAATATTAGGCAGGTGGTTTTAATGTTATGGCTGATCGGTGTATGTCATACATGTATCTTGAACTGCACACTGTATTTTGGCTCTGATAACAATAAAGATACA
The DNA here is from genome assembly GCF_023375685.1 of Ictalurus furcatus. Taxonomy (NCBI): domain Eukaryota; kingdom Metazoa; phylum Chordata; class Actinopteri; order Siluriformes; family Ictaluridae; genus Ictalurus; species Ictalurus furcatus. The sequence continues at coordinate 14,359,566 of NC_071257.1, read as the reverse complement.
CTTGCCTTGACTATTTTCCCTTACCTCCACATAGCTTGCTGCTAGTCTCGGGTACATGATAATAACTATTCCTGATATCCTGATACTTGGTCCTGGCACAGAACGGCTGACAGTATCATGCTCAGCTCCACTCATTGGCTGGGTGACTGTTCTTCTGGCTACTGCTTGGATTTATTTTGCAACCAAACCAGAATTTTTACTCTTAACTACACTTCACTGACATGAAGATACCAGTGTGTAATGCTTATTGGCTGCATTGGATGCATGTTTGGTGCATAGTCCCAGTCAAGGAACTCTGTTTGTGTCAGGCCAAAATAAGCAAAGATCAAATGCAGCAGAAGGGTGTCTATTATTGAGTTTCAGCAGTATGAGATGCGAGCCCATCTGGTGCTTGTATTCAGTCTCTGTCCATAATTAATATTATATACAGGTGCATCCCAAAAAATTGGAATATCGTGGAAAAGTTCATTTTTTTCCATAAATTAATTTAAAAAGTGGAACTTTCATATATTCTAGATTCATTACACACAAAGTGAAATATTTAAATCTTTTTTTGTTTTAGTCTTGATGATTATGGCTTACAGCTCATGGAAATCAAAAATCCAGTATCTCAAAATATTAGAATCCAAGTTGCATACCACAAAATGTTCCTGTAAATTTCAGAATTCATTCTGTTGCTACCATCATGAGTTACATCATCAATAAAGATTAGTGAGCCTGTTCCAGAAGCAGCCATGCAAGCCCAAACCATGACACTACCTCCACCATGTTTCACAGATGAACTTGGATCCTGAAAAGATCTTTTCTTTCTCCACACTTTGGTAGAGGTTAATCTTGGTTCCAGAATTGTTGTGGCTCATCTCTGTACTTCTTTGAGAATTCCAATCTGGCTTTCCAATTCCTACTGCTGCTGAGTGGTATACTGGGCAGTGATTTCTGATCTCGAAGGCTTCTTCCAATGGTGGATTGTGATACCTTCACTCCTGCCCTGTGGAGGTTGTTGCTGATGTCACTGACTGTTTTTTGGGGGGTTTTCACAGCTCTCACAATGTTTCTGTCATCAGCTGTTGATGTTTTCCTTGGCGAAACCATTCAGTGCCTGTTGCTCAGTACATCAGTGGTTTCTTTCTTTTTCAGGACATTCCAAATTGTTATATTGGCTATGTCCAATGATTCTGTAATGCCTCTGATTGATTTTCCCTCTTTCTCATCTTTAAAATGGCTTGCTTTTTCCCCATAGACAGCTCTCTGATCTTCATGTTGGCTTATCCTTTTTAACACCAAATGCAGTCTTCACAGGTGAAACTGAAGTCTAAAACCAAGAGTAGATGTTCAGAGGTATTTATTGTTTAAACAATTGATCTAACAGGACACACCTGGGTAACTAGAAACACCTGTCAGTCACATGTTCCAATATTTTTGCTTGCCTATACATTGGATGGTCTGATACTAAATGTACTATGTTCCATGTCATTTAACACATCTACATATAAATACCAGAAAATAAAATCTGAAATTTTAACTCTCTTCTCATATTCATCTTTTGATCGCAAACCCAAATGACTTTAGTCTACAGCAAAAACAACTGAGTTGGCCTTGCCATTCCAATAGTTTCAAAGGGGACTGTACAGTATGGTACTGTGCAAAAGTTTTTCAACAAAAATTAAATGTTATAGAAAAATCTTTGTAAGTCATTAAAGAAAGTAACGTATTACATAATAGACCGCTTTTCAGACAAAAATTAATGCAGGTGATTAAGAATTACCTGCAAAAACAGAAGCAAGTGTGAGAGCAACTGTCTCCAGAAGAACTAGGCAGGTTCTCCTAGATGCTTATAAAATCTGACCAGCCAGTGTTCTCATGAAAATTTGTATGAAGTGTACCTGAGAGTACTGATGCATTTTAAAGGCAAAGAGGTGTCTTGCCGAATACAGACTTTGTTTAGTTTAGTTATTAAGTTGTCATATTTGAGTTCCAAATTTAAGGTCATATTCATAGTTGACTTAATATGCACTGTGCATAGTGAGAGGTTAATACTGAAATTGCCCACATTTGTATTCAGACCTCAGACATTGCACTACTCAGAAAGTTATACGCGAGTTGCACATGTGGGGAGGAGTTTGCGAAAAAAAAAAGTTTGCAGTGGTTGCAAGGTTAACATAATTATCATGACTAGGATCATTTCCATGTACTAATCATGACAATCAGCCTTAATATATTCACAATATATTAGACTATTATTACATATTTATTTAAATATTTGCCTTCGTCTCATTTGCATATAATCACATTACCAAAACTTGTATTTTGTTCCTTGTATAGTCTTTTGAATTTATGTCACATCTTATTGCAACTGACAGAAAAGGAACAAATGCTTTGTAGTTGGCATTTTCTATACCCCAATTCTAAACTTAAAGGAAAATGCTTGTTTTTAAATTATTTATTATAAATATTTAAAAGAAGAGAGTGAAATGGGTTTCTGGAAAAGCTTTTAGGCACGTAGCAGAAATCAGTGCTATGAATAGACAACAGAAAGTGAGAGAGATGGAGACAGGATAAGAGATACAGAAAATAATACAGAAAGACATACACAATACTGAGACACACACGTGATTACTGTCAAGAAAGAAAAAGAAGATGAAAAATTTTACATTTTCACATTTTCATCTAATGCTGGCCTAAACTGGTCACTTAAAAATCAAGCTGTACCTCTGTTGATTTGATTCTAGACACAACTGAACAACTGCCCAAAAGCTCTACACTAGAAAAATCTGACAACCTCTGAGTACTCTTGATAGACAATGATGTGATTGAACAGAGGCATAGCTAGGGGGTGGATTTCAGAAATTTAAATCCCCTGAAATATTTTCCAGTTTCAAATGTTTATTCGTAGATGATTAAAATAACACAAATACAGTACAGCACATTTTATACACAGTCCCCTCTGAAAGTATTGAAACAACAAGGCCAGCTCTTTTGATTTTGCTATACACTGAAGACATTTAGGTTTGAGATCAAAAGACTAATATATAGATCAGATAGATCAGAATTTCAGCGTTCATTTCATGATATTTACACAGAAGTGTTGAACAACTTAGAACAAAGCACCTTTTGTTTGAACCCACCCATTTTTCAAGTGATCAAAAATATTGGAACGTGTAACTGAGGCATCACTTGTTGCTCAGGTGTGCCTTGTTAACTTGACTGTTTAAACAATTAATAGCTCTGAATGTCTACTCTTGGTTTGAGCCCTTGAGTTTTGCCTATGAAGACTGCATTTGTTGTTAAAAAGGATAAAAAATCAAAGACCCGAAAGCTGTCTATAGGAGAAAAGAAAATTATGTCAAAGCAGGGAAAAGAGCTTAGATAATAGCATTGAAAATAGAATTCATCAGGGCCATTGCACAAGCATCGGGCATAGCCAATACAAAGAAAAGGAAAATAAAAGGAAAGAAACCACTGGTGTACTAAGAACCAGACATGGAACAGGTCGGCCAAGGAAAACAACCGCAGTTGATGACAAACACTGAGAGCGCTGTGAGGACAAACCCCAAAACAACAGTCAGGGTAGAGCTGAAGGTATTATAATCCACTGTTCAAAGATGACTTCAAGAGCAAAAATATAGACAATGACCCAAAACACACTGCCAAATCAAGAATGGATTTCATCAGGGGGGAAAAAGTAAAATGTTTTAGACTGGCCAAGTCAATCACCAGACCTTATCCCAACTGAGCATGCATCCACCTCCTATTTGATGGTTTGTTGATTAATTACTTTGATTGCTTTTTTGGCTAGCAATGGCTATGCTAAGAAACAGGATTAACTGACTGGAACTGTAAATTTTTTTCCCCTTTTCTTTTTGACAGCAAACAAGCTACACTCTGAGTACAGAGATAGGAAGGTGACAGCCTGCAAAGTACTAAAGGGTTACTGTAGGAGATGTGCAGATCTATTTTTATAAGATAAAATATAATTTCCTCCCTATTACTAGCATCTAGTATTTTAATGATTTTCAGCAGAACTGTCATAAAATAATTTTATGGCAATTATATTCATATGGCAAGACCGGTTGCCTATTGTAGCCATAAATTATTAAATAACAAATTTGTGTCATCACCATTTACTACTGTCTGACATCCACCCAAAATGCATGAGCCTGTCACACTTCTCAGTTTAATTGTACAAATTGCCTGGTGATTTTATTTCTCATATTTTCTTACCCACCACTGTGGCCACATATTTTCAAATTACTTGTCCTCCTGGCTTACTGATACATTTCTTGAAGACAGGAAAAAGATGGATTGTCTTCCACTCCTTCCCAAACATGGCTGTTTGCATCCTCTTTTATAAATACTCTGTTTAAATATCCAATTACCTGATTCTGGGTTCTGCTATTAAGTGTCCCTTATCAATGTAACTCACAATATTGTAAAAGCACAGTAATACTACCGCTGAATGCTATTCAGTAATGCAACGAGGAGATTCAAACACATAAATGCTCTACAGCTGAAATACACCACTGGATCAAGAGGAGCAGAAAAAATTGAGGTCTTAGAGCTCAGATGCCCTCCAGTGTATGAAGGGGTCAGTGAGTACCAGTGTACAGACAATACCTTGTTTTCATGGAAACCTCTATTCTACTTTACTCTAAATATTTGAAAAGCATACAAAGCCTGTGAAACAAATTAAAATGGGGTTCTGGAAATGCTTTTAGGCATGTAGCAAGAGTCAGTGCTATTAACAGAAAACAGAGTGGGATCATGAAATAGAGAGGGAGACAGAGTATCAGAAAGTGGAATAATACAGAAAGACATATACAATATCAAGACACAACATGTGATTATTGACAGAAAAGGATATTTTACCATGTCTGCATCCGACACTGGCCCAAAACTGGTCACGTATATATCAGTCTTTACCTCTGTCACTCGATCTACAAAAAAAAATTAGCAATAAACTCATAATCAGTGACAATGGGAAGCTGGGAAACTAGGAAGCAGAGCAATGTTGTATCATTATTAACCTGGAGCACACAATGACTAAGTCATGAAATTAAACGAAAAACCTACATAAAGTGTCTGAGTGTCATAGTTCTGGTTACCATAAGCCAATAGAATAGCTTCAGTTCATGTTTTGATCTAGTGCAGGGGTGTCCAATCTTATCCAGAAATTGCTTGTGTGGGTGCAGGTTTTCATTCCAACCAAGCAGAAGCCACACCTGAGTCTACTGAAAGCCAAGATCAACTGATCAAACAGTTGGAATCAGCTGTGGCTCCTCCTTGGTTGGAATGAAAATCTGCACCCACACCAGCCCTTTGCGGATAAGACTGGACACCCCTGATTCAGTGACTGCAAAAGTGAGCCATCATGCCCTGTCAATGGGTACACTGTCATTCTGGAAGAGACTATTCCCATTAAAATAGAAATGTTTCATTATAGGTAAAAGGATGATCAGTCAGAATAATATTGTATTGATTTGCAGAACCATGCCAGCAAATGCCCCCCAAAGCATACCAGAGCCATCACATTTTTCTTCACCTATCTGTACCTCTGCATTGATTGTGTGTGTGTGTGTGTGTGTGTGTGTGTGTGTGTGTGTGTGTGCGCATGCCTATGCATGCAAATGTTTGCATTTAAAAAAAAAAAAAAAAAAAAAAAAAGACTCACCCAATTATTTTTGAATGCTACAGTGATTGCAATCAATGTTGAGAATGTTTTGATATGTAATCACAGCAAGCATCATAGAAATTTCTATGACTATTATCTAATTGTAGGAAGAACTTCAAAACCAAGTCAGGGTTAATAATGATAATCAGGGCTTTCATGTTTTATTCTGCTCTTTGTTTGTTTTCTGAGAATACACTGACAATACATTAAAGTTTCGTATAGACATTAAAATAAAATTCACATAGATAACACACACACAGAGACCAGACAATTTGTCAGCTTAAGCTTGATTTCAGTGAATGCACTGTAGATTATATGTACTACATACTAAATTGCAAAAAAAGAAGAAAAAAAATAGAATTGGCATAGATCCTACAAATCTCAGGTACAGTACTTGAAGGATGAACAAATTTCTTCCAAAAATTCCCTAAATTGGTGTTTTGATAATGGTGGTAACGATAATGTCTAACAAATTAGCCAAATCTGTTATGATCCTCCATAGGTGTTCAATTTGGTTGAGATCTGAGGACTGCTTATCATATTATTTACACAGTTTTCATACTTGTCAAACCATTCATTAAGCCCTGGTATCCTGCCAGTGGGGGTATTGCCACCCTGGATGAGACCCCGGATGAGAAATGTTTCATCATAGGATGACCTTTCTCTCCTAAGATAGCAAGTGGAACCAAACCATTACAGCAAAATGACCCTAAAGCATAACAAACCCCCTAGTTGTAAAGGTCACTCATTCATTCATGTCCTCTTCTGTTGTTGTATAACACATGTGCACTCCTAATTACTAAAGGATGACTCCTGTGCTTTGTGCACCACTGAACTCTCAAATATGCATGTCTTCATAATGAGGGGCTTATGCATTGCAAACTGTAATACCTCTCTCACTGTATAATTATTGCTGTCAGTCTGATCAAGCCCAGCATTCATATTCTCAGTCCCTTGAAGAGCAGTTCTTATCTGTTGCTCTTCTGTGCTAAGGCATCACAGTCACTGAATGTGTCCTTTCAACCACACCATATTTATTGATGTCTTTCCTATAGATCTAAATGTAGATGTCACTTTACTCAGCACCTACTCAGCATTTTTATACATGTAACAGAACATGGGAGGCTACTTGTTATTTGGGGTTAATTGTATCATGTGGTAAACCTGTCTGGAAGCATATGGACTCGTTTTTCAACTTGTTTATTCATGTTGTTCCTATAATTTGTCACCTTAAATGTCCATACAAATTAATTTAATCATTATATATATATATATATATATATATATATATATATATATATATATATATATATATATATATAAATTTTGTACAGGAAGTTCCATTTAGGTTCAGTTTGAAACTGATGTATCCTCAAGCATTTATTAATTTACAAGTTGCATCATATGAATTCTAAAGTATTTGTACGATCATTAAACGTGTGCGGTCATATAGGATAAATATAAAACACAGAATAATAGAAGGTCATATAGAATAATTAGGGATCTCTAAAGTCATATGGCTTGCACAATGCAACAAACACCTTTGATTAAACAGTTTGATCTGTAGGCTACAGATATATCAGGTGAGCTACCAGTCTATAGTAGTAGTCACTTTAAGTGCAATGTCACTAACCTCCAAGACCCGGTCTCAGCCTGTTATCATAGCCATCCAGCAGTCGGTCCAGGATCCTTGTAAAAAGTGTGATGTTGTTTTTAAAAGCCTCTGACCCAGACACATCTGATTTTGACCTTCATATATTGGAAAGAAAAACACACTATTAAACATTCATACACTCCCCAACAGCACTGTCTCCAACATCTCAGCCCTTCTTATATAAGTAAAAAAGGATCAACCATCTGTCAATAGCACTAACATGGGCAATCTGTTCTCAGTTTCTCCAGTACACATAAAATGCATAGACAGACTGATGCAATACAATTCAGAAAAAGTGATTTGATTTAGCACAATTTACAACTGCTAAAGATGGCCAGGGTTACCTCCTTTAGCATGCTCCTATTTTATAGAAGAGAGGGATACTTAATTTTTCATCTTATATCAAGTCACATTCAATTACATATGCATTTATTAATTAATCATTATGCCAGTCCCCCAAGACCAAAAAGAGTTCACTCACCTTGTCTGCCAGACTCCATTTAACATCAAGTAGATCAAGAATCCATAGGAACGAATATATCGGCCATACATTTCTGAACAGGACCTGAAAATAAGGAAAAATCAGTTAAATGATTTCAAAGAGGCACACATGGGAAGTAGGTAGGTAAAGGCAACGTTACTCATATCATGAGACGTCATCACGCTCTCTCTCTCACACACACACATACACAGGAACGCAAAAACAAAACCCACAGGATATAAACCAGACTGATTTATGGCTAATTCAGACTAAAACGCAGCAAGATCATCAGTTACATAGGCTTTAAAAAGGATTGTAATTTTATTAAATGCATTGCTTGTGATGACTTCCAACGCACAGTGTGCACTGTTCCCAGTTTAAAGTGGTCTTAGTTAAGCATTTAATTTCTCTTCCAGTGTGAGCTATAAAATCTCACATCCAGGAATTAAATCTGACGCCATCTGTTCCCTTCAAATCCGATGTTTGTTTACTAAAACTAAAAAGACAATTCAGATGGGGTTGGAGCACGGCCAAGCTGAATTAAGTAATGATGAACTCCTGCAGTACTGCATTAACACGAGTCTACAATACTGAGTCAACTCTCACAGTGTTGAACAAGGAGTTTTACCTGCTGAGGACTGAGGAGCGTCTCTCCTCGCTTCTGCACAGGAGAATCTGATGAGGGAAGATGTGCGCACGGACACAACTGTTTCACGGCCGTAAAGTCCTTCCTCTAGCTTAGTATAGTTGTTTTTAATCCCAAACCAGCTCGGGCGTATTCCCGCTTTCCCACAGAGCCCACCTGTAAGCAACCGCCGCGCGCGGGAACGAGGAGAGTGCAGAGTGCTCGCGCTCGAGAGCCACGAGACACACGCGCGCGCGGTCCTAAAACGCGCGCGCATTCTCTCTGTCGCTCTCTCACGCACACACACACACGTTTCTCCTACTATTTACCTGTGGCCCTTCCTTTGACATAATTATTGCTTAGCTAATTAACGTTATGTTACACCTAAAGCTAACCCTAACCTTAACCTCGCCGGTGAATCGCTGTCAGGCACCTGACACAGAAGCGTTCAATGTTGATATCCGACGTTGAGTCAACGTCAAAATGCACATAGCCTATGGTTATGGTTTACCGTCAAATCAACGTTGAAAACCTCGCTGAAAATGCACTTTGATTCTGCTCCGTTTCAACCATTCAATAATTATCTATAAATTATGCCTATTATAATCTAATAAATCGGAATTTCAGTGATGTAGCTAGTTTACATATATGCCGATTGTGAAATTGGCGAAACTGTATTTAACCCTCGAATTATGTTGAAAAAAAGTTACAACCATTAGCCTATGTTATGGGTCAAAATGTCTTCCACAGTTTAAATACACACAAAAACAGCAACGAACAACTTAAAACAGTAAAACTTTATTATGGATGTCAGAGACTACAAAAGAAGAAATTTGAGAACATACAGTAGGCTATGATATATAAACTGTATTTAGTTATTTTTAATGTATTTAACTGTATTTAACTCTTTTTAACCACTTAACTAGGCTATTTATTAAACATTTTCTTTTTCATGAACCGTGAATGGTTACGGTAAATAGGCTATGGTACGGTAAATTTTTTTTTTTTACCATAATGTAAAGATTTTTCATTTACCTAACTAGGCTGTTTCAGAATAAGCTAATAGATTTGAACTAAATAGGATGTTGTAAAACTTTGTAACCTTAGTTTTGTAAACTTGGTGCTTTTTAAGCTTAGTTTCAAATCCTGTAGAGATGATTTCACCCCTTTTCCCCACACAATTATTCTGTACATGATGAACACAAAGTAACTGTGTGCTTTCTGCAGATGTATTTACTGCACTGTACACATGTGGTGCTGGTTTTATTGTGTTTCTGAGGGGAGCAGACCTGGCATCTGCACCAATGATGAAGGAGAGCTGCAGTCAGTGTCGTTTCTTGCTATAAATGGTATAAGAGGTCGTTAATTAATTGGATTTAGTCAATTTGTTCTTTTTCTTTGCTTCCACTTGTTGATGTAATAGGAATGGAAAAGGTTAGTGGCTAACTAGCTAGCTAGTATCTAGAGTAAGAAGTATTAGGCTAACACATGTTAGGTTGCTAATCTCTTACTACTAATTATGTCAACAGCAGACTGTTAAGTTTAAAGATAATGGTATGATTGATAGTGCCAAAAGGCCTGGTTTGAGTATTTCTGTAACTGCTGATCTCCTGGGATTTTCATGCAGAACAGTCTCTAGCGTTTACACTGAATGGTGCAATAAAGAAAAAACATCCAGTGAGTGGCAGGTCTGTGGACAGAAATAGCTTGTTGATGAGAGAGGTCAATGGAGAATGACCATAGTTTGAGCTGACAAAAAGAATACAGCAGCTCAGATAAGTGGTTATAAGTGGTGTACAATTGTGGTGAGCAGAAAATCATCTCAGAATGCACAGCATGGCGAACCTTGAGGAGAATGGGCTACAAAAGCAAAAGACCATGTCAGGTTCCACTTCTGTCAGCCAAGAACAGAAAGCGGAGTCTGCAGTGGGCACAGGTTCAGGAAAACTGGACAGTTGAAGAATGCAAAAATGTAGCCTGGTCTGATGAATCTTAATTTCTCCTGAGGCACACAGATGGCAGGGTCAGAATTTGGCACGAACAGCATAGACCCAACCTGCTTTGTGTGCAACAGTCCAGGCTGGTGGAGGTGGTGTAATGGTGTGGGGAATGTTTTCTTGGCACACTTTGGGCCTGTTAATTCCAATTGATCATTGCTTGAAAGCCACAGCCTATTTGAGTATTGTTGCTGACCATGTGCATCCCTACATGGCCACAATTTACCCATCTTCCAATGGCTACTTTCAGCATGATAATGCACCATGTCACAAAGCAAAAGTCATATCAAACTGGTTCATGAACATGACAATGAGTTCAGTGTTCTTCAGTGACCTTCCCAGTCACTGGATCTGAATACAATTGAACACCTTTGGGATGTGGTAGAATGGGTGATTTGCAGCATGAAAGTGCACCTGAAAAATCTGCAGGAATTGCATGATGCGATTATGTCAACATGGACAATTGAAATAATGAGCAAATTGAATGTCTCTGTTTGTCTACTGTGAGCTAACATACATGACAGATTTTATTTACATTAGTGAACTAAAAACTCTCTCCATTTACCAGCACAGAAAGTGAGAGTACTGACTCTTTTTAAGTGCAAAAAGTATGTGCAGAAATATGTGAAAACAAAAGCACCATCTTGAACATTACGAAGATGACCATAAATCATTGTTGAATCAATATTTCTTTGCTATTTCTGGGAAATAACCAAAAGGAAACCTTTTTCTTCTTTTTTTATTGTTGTTTTTTAAATAAAATATTGTCCCCACAAAGTTTCAGATACAGATTTCTACAAAAATAGCTTTTTTTCATACTCCATAATAAAGAAAAATATATGCAAACCTGAGCAGGATGTCTTACAGCACTAAATGTTTGTCACATATTAACTGATATATTACAGGCCTGATTTCATTTATGATTGAGCAATGTCAAACATGTTTAGCATTTTTAATACATGTTTATGTATCCAACATATATCTATACAGTATGTGCTTTCTTTTAGGTCATTTAGAAGTACAAATAACAAGGTGAAATAATGATATTAAAATGTGCATGGTATTTAAATATTCAAGAAAAATGTCTGTGGTCAGAAGGACTCATACAGTATAGCTTCATTGTTTTCAAATGGCTGTTAAACCCTGGCACCTGCAACACATCACACATACCAAAAGCCTTACACATATTCTCTTCACATAGTGCTCACACTACACAGCACATGTCAGAATTCATTACGCCGAAGAGCATAGGATAGAGCCTTCATGGTAAGTACTGATTCCTCTTCAGCCAGCCTCTCTGGTCACACTGAGGTCTCCAGATTGCAGCTTGATGCACATTGGAGAATGCAAAATGCACTGAAACAGAAAAAACTGATTTTTACAATACAAAAAAATGACAGAACAGTTTTCATAATCTGCAAATAATGTAAAAGTTCATTTATTAGTTAGTTTTCTGAAAGTATATCATGGATCTAAGTACTAAGATATTTGTTTATAAAATATTTGTTAATAATATTCTATAAGCCATGCAATGGATTGGCACCCTGTTCAGGGTGTATCCTGCCTTGTACCCGTTGCTCCCTGGGATAGGCTCCAGGTTCCCCATGACCCTGAAGGATAAGCAGTATAGAAGATAGATGGATGGGTTGATGGATAAAATTCAATTATACTTAGTTACGTCAGTATTTCTGGAGTTGTTACTATTATTAGTTAAAGTAACTATTAGAAGTCAGTTTCCTTCTGGCATTTTCTCACTCATAACATTTTTGGTATATTATCAAGAGGAACTCTCAATTCCAGACACATACCTGGTGCAAGAATGTGTATAAGCGCACTGTAGAAGGACTGCATTTTCAGAGGAAAATGTAATGTATGTAATAAAGGAAAATGAGATGTGGCTTATTAAAAGCCTACACCAATTATTGACTTTTATACTATACAAACACTTACTTTATTAAATTATTGGTTTATATTAAGTTATTTGTACCACCATTTTGTGGTTTTATGTTTAACAAATCTCAAATTTTCAAGACGAGGGATATGGCTTACTAATACGCTGTTAGCTCAGCTGGAACACTATTTATTTATTTTTTCAATGGCTGCTTTAACACAGACACAGAAACCATAATAATCATATAACTCCTACAGTGTTAAATGGGTCCCCGGTGCATACATTGATTCTTATAACCATATATTGCAATTGTTTTGCACTGATGATTTTAATGGGTGTGCATAATTTAAATGATATGAAACTGGAAATTATGCATTCCTAATCAGAGTGCGCACCACCTTTTACATAAAGTTGAATTATACATTATCATTTTTAATTTGCTTTCATTTTTCTTCTTGCTTCCCCATCATCCAGGTTGATTGACGCTCAGAGACACTATAGAAACAATTGTAGACTGTACTTTAAATTTATATTACCAAATACTGCCTTGTAAAAAATAATTTCTTGAAGGAATGTTTGTCAGGATAGATACAAAAGTCATGCCAATAGTCATGTCAAGGGTAAAGCACAAAATATTATTATTTTTCTTGACTATTAGTATAAATCTGTTCAACCAACAAGAATTCAATAAAATTCTGAGTTATAATTAATATTTTCTTGTTAGTTTTAATTTTTTACTATTATTTGTTTGAGAAAAAGATTGACAGAAGCTGTTCCAATGATTTTTGTCAGCTAGTCTATAGAATTAATGACGGACGGTGAAGCTAAGTCCAGAATGACGTATACAGTGGGTGAAATAAGTATTGAATGTGTCAACATTTTTGTCAGTAAATATATTTCCTATGAGGTTATTCACATGAAATTTTCACCAGACATCAGTATTAACTCAAGAAATCTGGAAATATAAAGAATTCAGAACATTATAGTCCATAAATTAAGTTATGTGTAATGAAGAGGAATGACACAGGAAAAAAGTATTGAACACTCTACCTGAAATTTATTTAATACCCACTGGAGAAGCCTTTGTTTGTAATGGCGGCTTCAAGGTGATTCCTGTATAAAGAAATTAATCGGTTGCAGTATTCAGGTGCGATTTCACAGCTCCAGGGTCCCCAGTTTGATCCTGAGCTTAGGTTACTGTCTGTATGGAGTTTCAGTGCATGTTCATCATTTGTTTGCATGGGTTTCCTGCTGGTTCTCCAGTTTCCCACCTAAACCATTCCAGCAGACTATGGACTATGTGATGGTCTAGCATTTCATCCAATATGAACATCAACCTCATGCCCATAGTTCCCAGACTCCAGATCCACTGTTTTCTTCCGTGTTTTGCATTTGGTAATGCATCAACCCATTCCTGTAAAATGTGTGCGTTTCACTACTGGACTCTGGGTTTTGTTAACCTCAGGTACCAGCACAGTGGAAATGTAAGCTGATTCATCTCACGCTAATTAGTCAGTAAAGCTGACACATGTTTTTTATTTTACAACCCCTGGCAAAAATTATGGAATCACCACACTTAGAGGATGTTCACCCGGCTTTTTTTTACTTAGTAGCAAATTTTAAAAAATCACAGATATGATACAAAACAATTTTTGTTTAATAGCTGAACACTCTTCATGAAACATACCTCAAACTAATTAAATTAATTTTTTCAGTTCAAGTAGAGGAAAAAAATTATGGAATCACAATTAGTACTTTGTTGCTCCTACACAGGCTTTTATGACGGCCTGAATTCTTTGAGGCATGGACTTTACTAATGAAAAACATTATTCTCCATCTAGCTTGTTCCAACTTTCTCATATAGCAGTTGATAGATCAGTTTTGCAGGATGGAGTCTTGTCATGGACCACATTAAAAAATTCCACCATAAATTTTCAATTGGATTGAGATCCGGACTGTTTGCTGGCCATGTCACTGAGTTGATATGCCTTTATTGAACAAAAGCTTTAACACTCTTTGTGCTGTGGCAAGATGCATTATCATCTTGACAAGTGACTTCATCATCACCAAACCTATTTTCTATCAATGGTATGAGAAAAGTGTCCAAAATTTCAATGTACACCTGTGCATTGACTGTTGAGGTCTCCCCTGGTCCTTTACATATTCATGATTCACCACTGAATATCACTTTAATCCCATCATCCACACTCCATGATGGCTTCTTTTTAGCCCACTGTAAGCTTGTTTTCTTCTGTTTAGGTGTTAGTGCTGGTTTTCGTTTGGCTTTTCTATACATAAATCCCATTTCATTCAGTCAATTTCTTACAGTTCTGTCACACATTGACTTGTGTTTCCGCCCGTTTGGTTTCCATTTGTTTTGTTGTGTATTTTCTATTGTCAAGGTATATTGCTTTCAGTTTTCTATCCTAGTTTTCTTTGCCATCTTCCTTGGTCTACCCGTATGTTTTCCTTTTATAACCTTCCCATTTCATTTATACCTGCACCAAATTTTAGACACAGCTGGCTGGGAACAACCAACCAACAACTTTTGCCACACTCCGTGTTCCTTCTTGAATGAGTTTTATAATCCTTTTCATTGTTTCAGTTGACAACTCTCTTGTTGGGACCATGTTTCCTTTCAAAAATTCTAAGGTTAAGGTCTGTAAACACTATTTTAAGGTCTGTAAGCACTCTCTTTTAACTGCAGACTAATTAGAATTTTAGACTTGTGCTGGTATTTGTTTTAGAAATGCAAATTACAAGGTGATTTCATAATTCTTTCCTGAACATTGAATGATTTGCATAATTTTTTCCTTTACTTGATCTGGAAAAAAATATGGCATTAATTAAACTAAATTAATTTAACTTGTTTGAAGGGGAAAAAAAATTGTTTTGTGTCATATCTATGATTTGTTTATTTGCTACGAAGTAAGAAAAATAAGCCAGGTGAGCATTCTCATAATCTTTGCCAGGGGTTGTAGCACAGATTCTCTTCGTGCGATAACTTCCCCTGGTTTGTGTGACCATTTAAAAGCTTGAGCACATGTGTTATAAATGCATATGTGGATTCATGACCATGAGTGGAGATCGGGAAGACAAAGCGAAACAGAGAGAGAGAGAGAGAGAGAGAGAGAGCAGTGACTCACACATTACTGATCTCCATGGAAACATGCTACACATTGTGCAAGGAATCTGCAGAGGTCTGTCATGATGAGTCTGTTATTTCACTAAAATATGGGCTTTGAGGTTGGCATCTGGGTTTGTGTTTATATGTGCATTATGTGTCTTTGTTTTGTCTTTGTATGATTCTTTGTGTGTGTGAAACCCTTTATCTGTTCCAGTTGTAATGCGACAGTATGCTGAATTTTAAGAGTATTATCTGAACAAACTGAATAAACAGTAATGCTTCAATAGCAATTCTATAGCACAAACATTTTTTCTCCACTAACAACTTATAAATTAGGCATATTATAACCATTTACACTACACTGCTGTTGAATTCTCAAATATGATTAGTCAGAATGTGTTGATTAATTTCTTATTACAGTACAGCTCTGATAGTAGTGCCAGCTGCCAGGCAAATCAGAGGTTAATACTGATGTACTTGTTAATATAATATATTATTGTTTTTCTAGTCACTGCACATTCACATTGATGTATATGGTGAACATGCCACATAAATGGATTTAGACAAAGTATGTAATTGCTGATATAGTGAAGCTTTCTGTGAGAAGATATTTATTTATCATTTTTGGAAGGAGTCTCCAGTGTTAATGCTTTCTACCAGTCAGAGGTAAAGCTGACTGTTACTCACTTTTTTCTCACCATTCTGTGTCAATTCTATAGACTGTTGTGTGTGAAAATTCCAGGAAATCAGCAGTTTCTGAAATACTCAAGCCAGCCTGTCTGGCACAAACAACCATGCCACAGGCAAAATAAATCAGATGACATTTCTTTTTTCCTATTCTGATGTTTGATGTGAACATTAACAGAAGCCCTTGTATCTGCATAATTTTATGCACTGAACTGCTGCCACATGATTTGCTGATTGAATAATTGAATGAATGAGCAGATTTACAGGTGTTCCTAGTAAAGTACTCACTGAATGTATTTTCTGGATGAAACAGCTGCACTTGAATTCAGTTTTTTTTATGTCCTATGCTCACAGGAAGGTTATGATCGCCCTCCAATGTAAGTACTATAATACTACAATATCTCCATTAACACCATGAATTTCTTTCAGCAATATTTTGTTCTGTTTATTTACTTTGTTTAACAGTTTCCTCCATTACTCACAAACCATCTGACTTCCATTTGGTAGTGATTCCAGTGAAATATAATCAAATCTCTACCTAGACAGCATTTTAGTCCTTTAGTCAGTCCAGCTCTCTCACCTCCTCATCTGTACACTCTCCCCAACCAGAGTAAAGTTCCAAATCTTCATGCTCATAAAGCCACCATGCTTGTCATCTGTTAGATAATTAACTAACCTCTGATGTAACTCAGCACAACTGTATTGTATAGCTGCTTTGCATTATGGAACACTGAGTGCAATCTTTTCAGTCTCTTCTACTTCTACATTGGATTTCTCATTAATATGAAATTGAACGTTGCTGGAAAATGGTGAGTGAGAAAAGAATATCTTGTCCTTTTATTTTTAAGGTGCTAACAGCAAAACCTGATCATTATCCCTTATGTTTGAGAACGTTGAATATTTTCTCCAATTAAACTCCACTGTAACTGCAGTAGCAATGTCCTCCTGTGATAGCACATAACCACTACCTTCTAACAGGAATAAGAAAAATATAGCACATTTCAATATAAAATATAATATTTAATGTGTGTGTAATGTGATTTAAGTCAATGTAAGAGAATCATTATCAAGGAAACATCACCTTATTCAAACATAAATTAAATTGGTACTGTTGAAGGTAGTTTCTATCAGCTCAGAATAAGACTCAAAATAAAATTCCCCTTCTGTCAATATTTAGGGAAACTTATCAGTGTTGGATGACTATAAGTTAACTAATTATATGTTGACACCAGTTTATTTTAGATTTAGATTTTAGTTTTTAATTTGATCTAAAACACCAAAACAGAGTACATTCAGTTAAAAGCTTTAAGGGCCCAATAGTGGGTCTGCTGCTGTCATGCAGTTTGGACTTTCTAGCAGGGACATGCAGAGAGTTCGTCAGGGGCAGGGGCTCAAATAAATAAAAAAGGGCTATATCACCAAATAGCCAATTTTACTACTTTACTACTTTATCACCCTGGTAGACATTGTAAACAGACTGTGTGTGGTCACAATAATGAATATGAGAATTACATTACTAATATAACCTAATGGTATTTTATTTGTACATTTATACAAATAGTAGCAGTAAAAAAAAAAAAAAATATGTGTATCTGGTGCTTCCTTTTCATCTTCTTAGGTCAGATTCCACCTCTTCTCTCTCTCTCTTTCCCTCCACTTCAACATGCATCTCTGACTGTTCTCTTATGCCGCCCTCTTTTTCTCCATTTTCCACCTCTTCTTTTTCTCCCTCCTCAACAACATGCATCTCTGGCTTGTCATTTTTGCCTTCTGAATTTCATTTTTAAAAGATGAAAATTGAGATTTTAATGATCTTATATCAAAATGTTTTCATATCACTTAGGATACAGGACTAAATTGACCATATTAGTTAACAAGGGGCAAGTTACTATATGTATATAGTATAACTATATATGTAAAATACTAATGGGAATATACCTGGGAATATACATATATGGGAATATACAAATATATTTTCTCTTATGAATTCATAGTGGTGCCAATAATTGTTGCACACCTATATTTAACAAAGATATTTTTATAAACCTGTTTTGTTTCAAATTGTTTGATATCCATGAGAGCAGAGTATTTTTGTGAATTTTTTAACAAAAAATCAAAAGGTTAAACAATAAAGACAATTTTTCATATTTACCAAGGGTGTCAATATTAGTGGAGGGCACTGTACAACACATTTTTAATTATAAATCACTACAACAAGCCATACCACTATACATTTATGATTTTTTTTCACAAGTGATTTACAAGTGAGACAGAATACTGTGCAAGCATAGAGTTAGTTATGGGTCTTGTTCAAGGCCCCAGTAATGGCTCATAGGCAGCCAGTCACCAAGATATTGCTGAACCACCACTGCCCTCTGTTGGTACTCCCTGAGTCTTATATATTGAGTATATATAGTGAGTATTATATATTCACTGGGAAGAGAAAACATAAATATCTAGGATATTTTTGTTAATTAACTACCCATCTTAGACCTGTCATTTAAATTAAACTGTCAAATTAATTTATTTTCTGCACTAGTTCACTTATGAAGGTTTGCCAAATGTAGTATTCATATAGACCCCTTAATGAGATATGTCAGCTGCGCCTCCTGGAGAAAGACATAGTGGGAGAATATACAGTAGATCTAAAAAGTCTACACACTCCTGTAAAAATTGCAGATTTTTGTGATGTAAAAAAAAAATTAAGATTAATCATTTCAGATATTTTCCCCACCTTTAATGTGATATAGCAACCAAACGCAACTCAAGCAACAAAATTCAAGTGAAAAACAAATAGAAAAGATTTTGGGGGTACCTTCAATAACCTGGTTGCACAAGTGTGCACAGTCTACCAACATAGCATCTTAACGTGTCCATTATTCCACTCTTCCTTGCAAAATTGCTCCATATCTTTCAAATTGCAATGGGATCTGCTATGCACAGTCCTCTTCAGGCCATTCCACAGGTTTTCAGTAGGATTTAGATATGGGCTCTGACAGGGCCATTCCAAAACATTGTTGTTCTTCTTCTGAAGTCATTCCTTTGTTGACTTGGATTTGTACTTCATTGTGAAGTACAAATTTGTACTTCATTGTGGGTCGTCATCACTGTGAATCTTCATCTACAGCTGTCTAACAGAGGCCTGCAGGCTTTATGCTAAAATAGATTTGGAGCTATATATTATTCCCACTATTTTGACTAGAGCCATAGTCCCAAGTGAAGAGAAGCAGCCCCATGGCATGATGCTGCCACCATCATGCTTCACTGTGAGTATGGTGTTCTTTGGGTAATAAGCTATCTTGTTTTTGTCTATATAGTTTGTGGACACCTGACCATTACACGCATATATGAGCCTTCCCCAAACTGTTGCGACAAATTTGGAAGCACACAATTGTATAAAATGTCTTTGTCTGCTGTCGCATTACATTTTCCCTTCACTGGGGTCCAAACCTGTTCCAGTATGACAGTGTCCCTGTGTATAAAGGAGGTACATAAAGACATGGTTTGCCACAGTTGGAGTGGAAGAACTCGAGTGGGCTGCACAAAGCCCTGATTTCAACCACACTGAACACCTTTGGGATGAACTGGAATGCTGACACAGCATCCTCACCTGACGTCAGTGCCTGACCTTACTAATGCAATTGTGACTGAATGGGAAAATCCCCACAGTCATACTCCAAAATCTAGTGGAAAGCCTTCCCAGAAGAGTGGAGGTTATTATAACAGAAAAGGGAGACTAAATATGGAATGGAATGTTAACAAAGTACATATGGGTGAGATGGTCAGGTGTCTACAAACCCTTGGCCACATAGTGTATCCTTTAGAATTATGCCAATAAAAAAGTTCTGCATTGGTCTAATCAGAGCATAACACATTTTGCCATATGGGTTGGGGTGATTTAGGCAGGCTTGTATTTTTGTTGTTGTTGTTGTTGACTGTTTAATTTTGTTTTTTTGGTAGAATGGGCCACCATACCCCATAACCCAGACATGTGAAGAATACAAGATATTGCTGTCACATGCAGGGAATGACCAGTAGGCTACTTGCCAAACATTCTTGTAGCGTCTTTAATGTTGCTGTAGGTCTCTTTGCAAGTTTTCATCTTGTCCTTTCTTCAGTTTTGGATAGACGTCCTTTTCTTGGTGGTGCCCCATTTTAACCACTTGTTCATGATGGCCTTCACAGTATTCCAAGGTACATTTAATGTTTTGGAAATTCTTTTGTGCATCTCTCCTGATTAATACATTTCTATAATGAGAGCTTGTACATGCTTTGTAAGCTCTTTGTGGACCATGGCTTCAGCAGTCAGATGAAATCAATACAGAAAATACAGAAATACAGAAACAGCTGATCTTTATTTGAGGTTAACAAGAATCACTTCACTGATGACAGCTGTATGATAATTGCTTTTGAACATGGGTTTAAATGGTCTGCACTTATATAGCGCTTTTACCCACCGGGAGCAACTTGGGGTTCAGTGTCTTGCCCAAGGACACTTCAGTATGTGGAGTCATGTGGGCCGGGAATCGAATTGCCAACCCTACGATTAGTGGACAACCCACTCTACCACCTGAGCCACAGCCACCCCAAATGTGACTGGTTAATTCTGAGCACAGTCACATGCCTCATTATAAATGGGTGTGCACACTTCTGCAGCCAGGTTATTGTAAGTTTCTTCTTTCTATTTTTTCCTTTTTTGTTTAAAAATTTCTATTTGTTTTTCACTTGAATGTTGCTATTGAATCTAACACTTTTCCAAGCCAACAGAAGACAGTTGTGGTTACATGCCGTTAAGATGGTTAATTGGACAGAGAACCTCAGTCTTTGCAGTGGCAATTTAATCTAAGCCAAGTTGCTAAGTATCATATCAGTAATGTTGGCATGCTAACTATTTTTCAGTCGATTTAATAGGCTCCGCTTAGAAGTTGGTAGTAGTAGCTAACAGCCCTGTTTTATATTGCTTTAACAAACCAATGTAGCCTGCCTAAAATCCACACCAATTCAAGAAACTAGCTAGCTAATGCTAGATAGCTAGGTCTTGTTCTTACTAAGGAGTTGCCTATAATGGACACAATCAGCTGCTAACTTTGTTCAGATAGCAAATGAGTTTATGGTGTCTAGTTGGGCAGCACCTCAGCTTTCAGTGCCATGACCATGTCCATGATCCTCAGTGTTGTAATTGTAAATCATGTCTTGAACATGCCCACAAACAACAAAATTGTAATTATCACTCTCTCCCTTCTATAAAGGGAGATGGTTAAAGGTAGATGTGGAGGTCATGTTGCCTAACATGGAGCCATGTAAGAAATAAGATTTTACATTATGTCACGCCACCAGATAGACAACAGAGACATCTAAGTTTTTAGATAGAGGATATAGTCTCTTAACTGAGAAAGTTAATACAGAAGAGCCTAGCATGAAAATAAAAACAAAATTGCGAAAATGTGATAACTCTAAGGGGCCACAAGGGGATGCACCATACACAAAGGGGGCCTCATGCTGAAAAAGTTTGAGAATTGCTGCTCTAGGGTTTTCGGTTTGACCCTGAGCTCAGCTTACTGTCTGTTGCATGTTCATGTGGGTTTCCTTCTTGCACAAAAGCATGCCAGCAGGCAAATTTGGATAAATGGCTCCTAGTGTAAATGTGTTTTGAATATGGTTGTAACTGTATTCATCTTCTCCACATACATACTGTTGGATAGTTACTGCAATGTGTTATAGATACAGAGCAGAGATGGTTTGTCATCAAAGAGGGAGACTTGGGTTTATTGTTGAGGAGAATTGAGAGATTTTATCTCAGTTTGTGTGTGGTCTGGCATTTTGTCTGGCAGAATTGTGGTTTTGTCCTTTTTATAGTGTCAGGTTTACTTAATGGTAGTTTTGTTTAAGTAATATCTGATAGGTGCTGCTGAAATTGTTTGCTTTGTATTATGTATTGACTGGATTAAAGGACTACTTGCCATTCTTAGACTTTAAATATTACATTATATAAGCAAGAAAATCAAATAAATTGAGGGTCAGCGGTTCACCTGAGATCACATCTGTGTCATATTATGTAGCTGGAATTCCTGTACAATTACTATCATGGAAAAAGCAGGAATGTAATTTACACTCTTTACTCTGTAGTTTACTTTACACTCTAGTGTAATTATTCATCACATTTTTTGAAACACTATATTATATATTTTTATAGAAACACTGACTGTTTTTTTTTTTCATCTTCCTTGTCACTGCTGTGGATATCAAGGGTACTTAACATTTATTCTGTTTTGAGTTTCTGAATAAGCAAATAACAACAGTATCTGTTGTGTAGACATGTTGATATGCCATGTTATGGAAGATATTATTTTGTGTAAAAGCAATTTTCCCAACGGACAGGAATATTCAGTCCAAAAAATCTAGTCTAGTATAGTAGTCTATGCACTATAAAATATACTTCTGAAATCCTCTGGGATGGCACTGTCCTAAAATTCTTACATGTAACTCTAAAACTAGTTTGTTTTCATTACAAGTGTAAGTATTTTAAAGTATCTACAAATTTAAGTATAAATACTTATCTTAATCCATGCTAAAACATCATACAATTACCTGATTGTGGTTTTAATCATTTAAAAAAAAGACAAAAAGACTGGGCCAATTTTTAAGTTTTCATGCAGTTATTATTGGAATCACCACAGACATTCAGACCATACAGCACAACACAGCTGATTTTTACAAATAGTAAAAAGACCTATCTTTTTGAAGGAGACAAAAAATTAAATTGCCTGCTATACATATCCAAATGCTGTAATCAGTTTCATAAAGATACATATCTGTTAGGAATATTTGTATGTATGCAAATCTTTCATAAAAAATGCTTTTGCCTATTTACTATTATTAAATTAAAAAAACAAAGTACATACATAGAAAGCTACCTAAGTCATATATACCAAATTCATTTAAGAGAAATCAATGATTATTGAAATAGAGCAAACAAAGAAGAAATCAGAACATTTCCATGACAATTCATGGTTCTTTGCTCAGTGATCAGCTTCAAAATCATCATCAACTTAATTTAATCAAACAAAACATTTGAATACCTCATAGGGACCACAAAATACCGCATTAATACTGCAATTTACACATCATATCCAGCTTGAGCTGCTGTAATGCCAGTTGCTCATGTTGGCTGTGCTTTCCTTTGTAAACATGCACAGCTCTGGCTCTCCCTCCATGCTGGGGTTTTGCACGGGTCGCATGGAGAACCAGGTGAGGTTGAGGAGTCACCGCACGCCTGCCCCTCAGCCCTCGCTAAAAGGTTTACGTTCTTAACATCAATGTGTGTGGGTCCCAGATGGAGCAGGCATGCCCTAGGCCAGCCATCACTGCTTACAGGATGGCGCAGAAGAACTTCTTCTCCCTGAAGGGATTCTCAGAAGCAGGCACAGGTGACAGCAGAGGGTCCTCCTTAGCGTGAGCTTCGCAGTATGACATCAGGTCTGCAGCTGCTTTAGACACCTGCCAGTGACCAACGTGTAAAATGACGTAGGTGGTAAGATAAAACACATCTTTCTGATTAATAAATTAGATAGCATGGTTTTCTGTGCATTGTTTTTTTTTTCCCCTCTCACCTTTATACGGTCAATGTTAGCTTCCATCTTGAGCTGTTCCACCAGTTTACGCGCCTGGGCGATGCTGGCAGTGTTGTTGCTAGCCATGAGTCTGCTGAACTGGGAGGCTTAAACACTACTGCATGAGGACACACACCAATATTAATTATGTTTGTACACTGATTCATGTGCCACAAAATCACATGGTTGAACATTTCCTTTTAATACCACTGCGTCACTGTGTAAAACTGCCTCCCATGCTGCCTAGCAACACCATGAGATAGGAACCACAGATTTGACCATAGTTGTGCTGAATTGCTTTCCTGATGCAGACTAAAAGAAACAAATAACACTACTACGATGTGCACTACCATAAATCACAAATCTAGTTGTATTACAGTCATGTGAAATAAATAAGTACACCCCATGGAAATTGTTGGTTTTGTTTTTGTTTGTTTTTTTACATATTTTGACAAGCAAAGATTTGATCCTTTTTGAAACAGTGCCTATTAATAAATGTGATACACTCTATTAAATGACACATACAATTTACATTTTGTAGTAATTTTCATTTCAAATTAACAAACATTTTCAATTTATATTTAAAAAAAAACATCAGTCAAATCGAAAAAGTAAGTACATCCCTGCATTTATCACACCTTCAAATCCATAAAATTAGAATCAGGTGTGATGAAAATTAGAATCAAGACTGAGTGTGAGTGATTAGAAACTTAGGGAGTGCAGTTGGAACCTGTCTTATTTATACCCCTCTCATATCTAGTGTCTGGTGTTTCCTTTGCTACTGAGGTGTGTGGTGTCATCATGCCAAGATCTAAAGAGTTCTGTAAGGCCTTCAGAAAAATGGTTGTGGATGCCTTAGAGTCTGGCAAGGGATTTAAAATGATCTTCAAATTATTTGAAACACATCATTCTCTGTAAAGAAAATAATCTACAAGTGGAGCAGATTTCAGATGACTGCCAATTTGTCCAGGACTGTCTGTCCCAGCAAATTCAGCCCAAGAACAGGCCATCTGACGCCAAAAAGAAGTCTGAAATTTCAACACAGTATCTGCTAGTAAGTCTTGCAACTGATGATGTCAAAGTGCATGCTTCTACAATCAGACAGAGACTGCACAAATTTGACTTGCATGGGAGACATGCCAGGAAAAAACCTTTGCAAGATTACAGTTTGCTAATGAGCATATAGGCAAAGACCAGGCCTTTTGGAATAATGTGTGCTGGACAGAATCAAAGATAGAGTTGTTTGGACGCAGTAAGAGCAGACATGTTTGGCACAGACCAAAGACAACTTTTCAGAAGAAGCACCTCATACCAACTGTGAAGCACGGTGGTGGAAATGGTATAGTTTGGGGTTGCTTCACTATCTCAGGGACTGGAATAGCATGCATTCATTGA
Organism: Ictalurus furcatus; assembly: GCF_023375685.1. Taxonomy (NCBI): domain Eukaryota; kingdom Metazoa; phylum Chordata; class Actinopteri; order Siluriformes; family Ictaluridae; genus Ictalurus; species Ictalurus furcatus. Next base: position 14,334,431 of record NC_071257.1, on the reverse strand, counting down.
TTCTACTATGAATTCTGCATCATATCAAAAAGTGCTTGAAGATAATGTGAGGTCATCTGTCCAAAAGTTGAAGTTGAACCGAAAATGGACCTTTCAACAGGATAACGATCCTAAGCACACTATCAAATCCACCAAGGAATGAAGAAAATAAGAAGAAATGGAGGGTTATGGAATGGCCAAGTCAAAGCCCGGATTTGAATCCCAATGTTGTAGGGGGATTTGAAACAGGCTGTACATGCAAGAAAACCCTCAAACATCTTACAACTGAAAGATTATTGCATGGAAGAGTGGTCAAAAATTCCAGCAAGCCTGGTGGACAATTATGCAAAAGATCTACAAGAACTTATTTCTGTTAAAGGGGACAATACTAGTTTCCATTTGGTGTATTTCTGTTTTCACATGACTCTATCTGGTAGTGTTGCGTTTTCTTTTTCATTTAGAAAAGATGGCACATGGATTCTACAAGATCCTGGATGTGTTTTGCAATTGTGTGCCATATGCAAATGATCACATTGCACAGTGGCTGAAAATTGGACTATAAACTTGCTGCACACAGCCCACATCATACCAAAGATGCTCAATAGAGTCAAGAGTTGAGGACTGTGAGTTTTTTTAAATGTTGATATATCAATTCTGTTGTTATTTGTGGGTGTGGCACGCCTATTTGCTTACACAGTTTTTGCCATTCTCCTTTGACCCCTTTGATCCATAAGATAATTTGTGTGTGTGTGTGTGGGCTGTTCAATTTGTGTGAAGGTCATGTATATACCTGATATTTAATCTTTGTGGATACTGTACCTTAAATTTCTCTTCAGTCTTTTCTCTTCAGTCTACCCCTTGAATGTCACTGCTCAAGGTCCGATCTCGTGTCCCTCTGTTCAGACTTTGGCCTATAGGAAAGAAGTTTACAAATTTGATTCTTGTGAGGATATCTACAAAATTATATAGTGTGCAATTGTGTTTCAAACAGACACATACACACTCCTATCTAAAAAGCAATAGTAGGCAATTCCCTCAGTAGTGCAGACTACTAGGTTAGCTCTACTGGGTGTCAGCATCACAGACTGATCTCTGCACGATATTTCCCAGTTATTAATGTGATGTGTGTGTGTGTGTGTGTGTGTGTGTGTGTGTGTGTGAGTGTGTTGTGCAATATTGCCACATGGATAACAACGGCATGCTGTGTCAAAGAGTGTGCGAGTGTGCATTTAGGCTTTATGTTGTTTGTTCCCCCACATGGATATTGATAGCATGCTGTGACACACCTGTCAGGACTGTGAGCTCAAAGGGTGTGCGGTGTATTAGAGGTTTTAATCTCAGTGGGCCCATCTGCAGAAAGGTTAACCACAAAGGCCTACTAATGAGTGAGAGCAGCAGGGGGCGCCAATGTGTCAGCTGTCACTGACCCCAGTCTCATTAAGGAGTCCAGCTCTGCCTGCTGGCTTAAATATATCCAGGGAAAATGAAAGAGATTCAGAGAGAGAAAGAGGCAGAGGAAATAGGAAGTAACCAAGCAGCCTTTGATAACACTGTTCTATTATTTTCTTTACAGTTTTACATCCATTCTCCGATAATTCATCTAGGCACAAGTGTACAATCTGTTCTGTTTCCAGTTAAATGCATGCTGACACAACTTAATTTCATCAAGGAACATAGTTTCACTGTATTATATTATGCTTTACTAATAAAAGTCTTTAATGAAGTGAGTCTCCTGCTGTCCATATAATTATTTATAATGTTCTTTTCTTAACGGATTACCTCCCTGGACTCCCAGATCACATTTCCTGGACTTATTGCATTATTGCACTGAAGTCACTGTGACATTTTCTAAGCCACAGCTAACAACATTATTGTTGCAAGCAGGAAACAGAGCCCCACTGGGAATTCAGCTTAAAACGGTATTTGTATTCCCCAGAATAGCTCAGATCTAAATTGACCAACTGCTGCTGGTCTCATTTTCATCCTGAAGCTGATAGCTAAAAAAAAAAAAAATTAAAAAAAATAAATAAATAAAAAAAAAAAAAAAAAAAAAGAGGAATAAACCTTGTCAAAACCATTATCCTCTGTTAAACATGGCAAGTCAGTGGTTTGAACAATTTTAGGCAATGTATTCAGTAGTGGTCTTCATTAGGACTTGGGGAAAAAAATGTCACACTGAAACCACTAACCCCTCTTTTGCAACGAACATCAGTTGCTAGGCAACCGAGACGGCAAAGCATCCAGGAGAGGTGAAATGTTCCACTCTGAAATCAACACTGAGGCCAGACTCAGGCCAAGCATACAGGAACTCGCATTTAAATAACTGAGAATGGATTTAGCAAGCCCAGGCTTGCTAAATCAAAACGAAAATGGTTTATAGAAACATCAGCATACATTGGAGACAGTGAACCTTTGGCTCTTAGTTCCTGTTTGTCCTCACATCATACTGCTCACTGCTTTACCTTATAGGGGCTGAGAGAGAGAGAGAGAGAGAGAGAGAGAGAGAGAGAGAGAGCGAGCAGTTACGCGAATAGGAAAAGTGAACTGGGTATGTCAACCTAAGAGTTTGGCCAGACTCAACGATGTGCTTACTGTGGTATGTGAGGTGAGAGGTACAGGAAGTGGGAGCATTCCTGTGTAATGGTTGGCGTATCTCAGTGATCCGAAGATGTAGATTTCTGTGCGGTGAATCTGTATTCTTTCTGTGTTTCTGTTTCCCTAAGCAAATGATCAATATCACAGGGTGTGTTGAGTGGGGGAGAGTGTTGTGGATGATTTTGTTTAATCTGAACTCCTGTAAAAGGGACCGTATGCCCACTCAATTCTCAGCTCTGTCCCCTACTCATAAACAGGAAGGAAGGATAGTCTTTTAGCACCCTTTCAACATTATAGAGCATAAACTGTAATATTGTGGTTTAAATAAAAATACAATGGAAACTCTTTCTCTGGTGTGGATTAATGAATGCACTTGGTTTTACCATCAAAATTAAGTGTCAAATCCGAAAGAAAGCACACATACACCCATCCACCCACACATACACTCACGATCACCCACTAATACCCACTAATAACTTATCTCTAGCTACTGTTATGCAGCTGTAAAGCCTCTTTAGAAGGTGTAAAGCAGCCCTTTAGACGCAGCTGGTTAAAGTCCTGCTCTGGTCACTCATCATAACCTTTAGTAAGGCACACAAACAAAGAGAACTTTCATGTGTGGCTGGAGTGAGGAGCCAATATGGCAAAATGTAAAAAGAAAGGTTTCTTCATGAAAAGATATTTCAATTATTAGTCCTACAATCTCTCTGTCGCTATATGACTGTGTGTTTGCATGTATGTTTGGAGAAATGGCAGCCTCTCTTCCTCTTTCCATATGCTGCTGTCTTTCACTCACATCTTAACCCTCTGTCTTTCTCTTCCCTATTTCTATAGTCTGATGATGGTGTGATACCACTGCTTTTGCTCATATTGCCATTCTCTACTTCAGCTCCTTTAGAGAAAGAAATAAACTCATGAGGTCAGAATTCATTAATATCATACAAAGAAAAGACTTGTTTTATTTATGAATGAATTTATGAATGGAGAGAACCATTAGTCCAAAATCTCCCATAGGTGTTTAAAAGAGTTTTGATCTGGTGACTGCGAGAACCACAGGATATTATTTACATAATTTTCATACTCATCAAAGCATTCTATGAGCTCTCATGCTCTAAGGATGAGGAGATTATCATTCTGGAAGAGACCACACCCATCAGGAGATATATATTAATATAAGCTAAATCTGATATAGCACTGGGTCATTCACTTTGTTGAAACAATCTCCTGGTAGAGGCAATCAGTTTTGGGGATATTAAAATGGCCTGTTAAAAAGATTATAGCACCATAAAACCTTGAGCCATTCAAAAATGTGGTCTAATTAATGTGGTCTAAATGTGGTCTTGTTAGACATTACAGGAAGAGTGAGAGCACTGTTATTCTTTCCAGAGAATGCTTACTTAAACCAAAAATGTTTTGTTTGAAATGAATATTGTTTATAGTTAATTGTGTTTATTGTTTAAATGCATATGTTTAAACACAATTTGTGTTACTCAATTTAGATATTTATGATCAGACCATTTTAATACAGGGTGCCAATAATTCTGTTTGAAAAAATGAGAAAAGGGAAATATTGTATTTTAAAGTATGTTTTTAAAAATGTTTTTCAGTTATTCATCCTAATATTTTTGCAAAGTAGAATACATCTAAAGGGTATTAAATATTTAAACATTCATTGCTGTCGCTCTCACTCTGATAAATGGACCGGTTACCCTTCCAGAGGAGCTTTTCAGCACCAGGGAATCCCACATTCCCACATTCATGAATTGCTTCCAAACAAAATTTAATCTTTCCACAATTTACCTATGTCAGTAGCTATTTTGAGGGCAGTTTGATAACTAGATAATCTGAGTCATCACTATAACGTAATATCTTACACTCTAGTAAAAAAGGTTCTTCAAGGGTTACTTAAAAGTTTGTTGGATGATTAAGGGTTCATAGCTTCCAGAAATGTTCTACTTGGAACCTTTAAGGGCTCCTGAGGAAAAACTGAAAAAGCCTTAAGGATTCAAAAATTTCTGAGCATGTCCACTGGAAGCAAACTGCTTATACAAACATCTGAGTCAAGTCACACACAAGTGCAGTCTTTCCATATGGAATAACATATGTAAGGAAAAAAATCTGGGGTTGTGCTATTATAGGAAAATGCAATGCAATGTGATGTGTTACCACCCCAAAGTTTTCTGGAGTGTTTTATTCCTCTTACACCACAGCAATTTGCCAACACTGACTTTTTGTCTTTTAGTAAAGGACAAAATGTCATACTTGTAATTTGTTTATAGTTATGTTGAATGTTTTGGGAAGTCAGCAAGTTAATACCTGTTATCACTTACAGTACATTATAGCTTTTAACAGTGGTTCCCACACCAGCCTCTCACTTTCCTATGTTGCAAAACATAATGTAACTAGCTTACCTCTACACAGCACTGACACTAGAGACTCCTTCCAAAAATGCTAAATGAATATCTCTCAGAAAACCATACTAATGATAAACATTTAGTTATCCATTTTTGTGTCCAACATACAAGTCCCTGGGAAATAAATACTAATATATAAACTAATATAAATACAAATAAATACAAATAATATAATGTTAATTATAAAGCTGATTTGCCTTGCAGCCAGGGGGCATGATGGCTTGGTTACCTCACACCTCCAGGGTTGGGTATTCAATTCCTGCCTCCGCCTTGTGCGTGCAGGGTTTCCTCTGGGTACTCAGGTTTCCTCCCCCAGCCCAAAGACATGCATTGTAGACTGATTGGCATTTCCAAATTGTCCATAGTGTGTGAATGGTTGTGTGAGTTTGTGTGCGATTGTACGCTGTGATGGGTTGGCACCCTGTCCAGGGTGTCCCCCGCCTTATGCCCTGAGTTCCCTGGGATAGGCTTCAGACTCCCCACGACCCTGTGTACCTGTAGGATAAGCGGTATGGAAAACAATAGGATGGATGGATTTGCCTTGCAGCCAGCACTACTGTCGTAGCATTAATGTTTTTGGTTTTTTTAAACACACACTTATAAGCACCTGATCGATCATGTTTGAGAGTTCAAAAGTGATGTGACATAGTTGCAAAATAAAGCCCTTTCCTCCAGTAAATTAAAGTCATGTACACACTCCAAAGAAACCAAGACTAAGACACAAGCCTGTTATTTCCTGGGGTGAGTGACTCATCTGTTAGACTGTCCATTTGTTCCTCATCAGCATGATCTTTGTTAGAGAGTGTATAGTTCCCTAAAGGTTTGATTATACCAAACAGTTTCACACACTTCAGTTTCACACAGTTCATTAACACTGTGGTTTTGTGTGTGTCTGTACATCTAAGTTCATTTTCACCAAGTGATAGACTGAAATCATTTATCTGAGTCAACTCAGTTAACTGAATAAAATATTAGTAAGTAAAATAATAATATATAACAGAAGTCAACATTCTACAGTACATTCAAACTATAAACTACAAACCAAAGAGAGGAAGTTCAAAGGAAGAGCCACCTCACTGGAAAACTTGCAAACTTCTTTTCAGCATTTCTTGCAGATTTCTTTTCAATCACAAACTGTGAAATGCAAAAATAAGAACAAACTATAAATGTACAGAAGTGTGCATGGGCTCACACAAAATAAGGCATAAGATTGGCGCATTGCATATTTTTGGAATCTTCATGACCATCAGTGTATATGGTATGTGGCGCAAATGTGTTTGAGTGAATTCATCATTAGGAGGTGTGGTGCGATAAAGATGTGATAGCTAATCAAATCAGCTCCCTTTAAGAATCAAGTGCAGCACAGTGACACTTTTGTAATGACATACAAATAGATTTTACTTACAGATATAAATGTATACTAGTAACAATAACGAGCTGACTGAGAGGACCTACAGCAAAAATATTTCTGCTCTCCTTTTTGCTGTAAATAGATCTTATGTTGATATTCTTGTGGCGGTGTAATAAAAGTGTAATAATAGTAGAATAAGGACAGAATGACACAGATAAAATGACACTCAATCCATGTCAGCACAGTGCATTCATGACCGCAAAAAGAGAAACGTGCGCAAAAGAGAAAAAAACTGGCTATTTCGTCCAACCAAAATAGCAACACGTCATCGTTATACAGTAAATTGCACTTGCATTGGTGCAAAAATAGACACGCATGTGCCTTGTCAGCTCCCAGCAGATAGAAGATTAAGTATTTCATGTTCAAAGCCCCATAAGAAAAGAAAAAAAAAGAGGAGATTTTTAATCATGCTATTCTGGCTTTACATCACAGGTCACCCGGTGGTTACTTACACTTATTTCTTGAGTCACACAAACATTTACAGTATCTTAGACAGAGTAGGGACTGAGAAAGTACACCAGCTATTCCATGTCCTGTGTCCTTCTGGAGCTACATCAGTCATAAACCTTTGTGTCAATTATATACCAATATATTGTTGAGCAGATCGTGCAAGAAGTATGACTCCGGGTTATTCTGCTTGCACATTTCTCATAAACACACTGCTCAAATGGGCTGTTAAGCATTTATTCTCTGAGTATAAAGCTCTTAAAACATCCAACCCCTCCTGACCTGGTTTTAGCTTACAGCTGCGATTGAAGAGCATATAGCAACAAGTCCCAGCACTGTTTCACACCCAGTCTATCCTTGAGGATTAAGAGATCAATCTAGACGGCATTAAAAATTTTCAGTGGTAACACAAACATGGTCTCGTCAATCGTTTAGGCTGTGATTTAAAGGATGCTGCAACATGGATTTGATAAACACATCATTTGAAAAACATATGCAGCATAATATATTTAAGAAATATCTATATTGTACCCTGGGAAGTATAATGTTCTTATATGTTTTTTTCCCCTCATTGTTTGCATATTGACCACAATCATAATTTGCACATGGCTTACAGTAAAAACGTGATGAGACAAATTGCAGGTCTTTCACCTGAATTAGGGCTTGAAAAGGCTTTAATGATACCAGTTCCAGAGAACACTTTGTTTCCAGGGAAACAGGAGCAAGTGTCTGAGTGTGTGTGTGTGTGTGTGTCAGTGAAAGAGAGGGAGGGTTTGTGTGTGTGTGCATGCGTGTATGTGTGGCTGAAGGACTGGTATAAACATGGTTTACTTCTAAATGGACCACTCTGCCAAGAACTCCCAAGACTCCTGAGAAGTTAATAATATTCCAAACATTTAGAGCTATGCACTCTGCACATTCTACAGGCGAATGTGTGCAGAATGAAAGATACACACAAACTAGTTCATTTGCACACACACCAGCTGTGTTTAACAATGCACTTACAGAATTTTTAATACTGGCATCATTATAATTCAGTTTAAAAGACAAATGTTAGGCATGGCTGTTCTTGGATGCTGATATCAAGTTGTGATTGGTTTTTATTACCTCCACGAAACATATTCTGTTAACCTTTTCTCCAAACTTATTCATGAAAATCATATTTATTCCCGGCAACAGATATTTTTATCTTTAATCTTTGTTGACCCATTAGTGTTCAGCATTGAATATGCTGCAAAATACAATGTTTGTAAGATACTGTTAAATTGTTGTGCAATACTGATTTCACGGAAGGCAGCATGTGACATGAACAAATCGCTATTGAAACGAACCACATAGTTTAGATGTCACAGATGTTCATAATGAGAGTTTCTGGATGAATAACAGTATTCACAATAAATTTAAATAGTTTTAGTCAGACTAATGTAGGTAAATTTTTAACCATGCAGAATCAATGGTTAAATATCCAGGACACATTAGCAGGTCTAGCCTTGCATTCTTTACTCTTGTAACTATATAACTTTCCTAATATTTTCCCTTTAGTTACTGGATAATTCATAGCAGATACTGCATTATATGAGTGAAGATTAATAACTGAATAATAAAGCTCGGGGTTCAAGGGGTTAATATATTGAAAAGTATGTAGTGATCATAAAATATAGCAGTACTTTGTCATGCCCGTGTCATGCTGCCCTAATTCAGACTCAATGTAATGTAAACTGTTTAAGGTGCTTTTTAAAGAGGGGTTTAAAATGAAATGTACAGACATACTGTTTATTCACAGTATTAAGTGAGGTTACACTATACACCATTCTAAAATCAAAGCATAGTCAGACCCACTTTACTAATAGTCTTTCATTGTGAGAAGGAGCACAACATAGTGTGTGTGTGTGTGTGTGTGTGTGTGTGTGCACGCACAGTGATTATCTGGGGCCCAGGGTGTCCGAAAGCTGCTAACTCATTCCAACTCAACGATGACTGGTTTGACATTTTAGAAGGCTTAATCATAATCATGTTTTTTTTTCCCTAAACACTGGGGGAAAAGCTTGGGGGAAAAACATAATTATGTATTTTGTTTCTCTTTAAGTGCCTGTGTTGGTGTGATGTTAACGTACATTCATTTCCAGCAAATGATAAAAACTTCAAAGAAAAACTGAAAAATATTGCCCTAAAACAACACATACTCTCAATTCCTCATTTCATACTCTCTCTCTCTCTCTCTCTCTCTCTCTCTAATACACACACTCACAGCTCTCTTTCTTGTGCATTTTTCTTTCATGATTTATTCAGTCCTTTTCCCGTTTTTTCTTTTTAGACTTTAAAAAAAAAACTATATTATAGTATAAGTTAGACAAAAATGGCACATACATATACCATGAGGTGTCAAAACCTTGGTCCAAATATAATGATAGACAAGTATGCACATATACCGCAATCTCTGAGTGTAACAAGATGCTCACTGTTACATAACATGGTATGTAGCTGTGGTAAGCTCAGATAAAACAATATGACAAGCACAAGAGGGTCAAATGAAAGCTCACGTCATGTATTTCAGGCTAGCTGTAATCTTCAGTATATATTGTGTTAATGGGTGAATTGAATGATGAGATGCATTGCTGTATAGCAAATAGTACTGATTCGTCAGCCTCCTGTTACGCACCCAAATATCCCTTAATAATTGTCTTACAAGGAAGCAAAACCATTTGACCATTATGAGAATTCGCCAGGGACTCCTTAGGGATTCCTCGCAAATAGGCTACTTTTTCCTCCCTCATTTTTTCTCCAGTATCTTCTTTATCCCCTCCTCCATTTTTTTCATGAATCCATTTTTCCAACACATACACAGAGGAAGACAAACTGATCCACAAAACAAACTGATCCGAAAAACATTTTCTAACAGGCTCCGTTCTACACACAGCACACTGTGGAAGTGAATTCTTCCCTTAATCTTTATTTAATGATAAGCTATGAAGCTCTTTTGGGAGTCTTCTTCTGTCCATGTTAACGATGATGTACACTGACACACATGCAATAGCTATGGATGAGTGGTGTCTCCAGACAGCACCGCCCTGATGGAACGTTCTACACGCAGCCACAAGCTCACACACAAAGACATTGCTCACAAACTACATTAATCACATACACATGTAAACCCAGACATGGACATTCAGCCAAAAATGCACTGATGAGGAAATGCCACATTTTCTCAAACTCAATTTTGTTGGGTTCTGATGTAACGCCCACCTATCTCACACATAGATCTCCCTCTCACACTTGCACACACAAGTACACATCCGTAGCATCTTCCTTTTTCACAGTGAGCTGATGTAAATGTCTGCAACTTACCTTCTCAGAGAGATTATGTATCTGTTTATTTCGTCTCGGAGACTCCAATATTGCACAGGATGCAGTAGTAGTAGCCAAAGGTTCTCTCACACACTGTCCCTCTTCCTCACACTTTTGCAACACACACATACACACATACACACACACGTATGAACACACACACACACACTGTCTGCTACACCACTTTGGCTGACAGCCCTTCTCATGCTCCGCCCAACAGCTAGTGGAATCACTCAGGAAGCCAACTCAAACCCACTTCCCCCTCTCTCTGGGAACACACACTTGCACATAGCCAGACACTGTCCAAAGGAAAATACAATGGCTCATACCTGCTCTCCTCCTATAGATGCTGCATCCTACAGTCACACTATTGCTTTCATGCCCCCTTTATCTTGTTCTGCCAGGCATGTTTTATATTTGTGCACCTGAGACACTAATTCCAGTGTATGTGATGTGATGCAGTTCTGCCCAGTAGAATTGCTCCTCTATACAACCTCTGTCTTTCACAGCATGCACAGGGCAGCCAGTCCTGTGCTGTTGCCCTGGTACAGTGTTGAGAGCAAGAACAGATAAATGTGCACAATTGCCCCTCCCCCAAAGAGCGTGACTGAGAGAGTGAGAGAGAGAGAGAGAGAGAGAGAGAGAGATGTACCCTTTTTACTTTTCTCTGAGCATTTTTACATGCACAAACCTACACACTCACACACACAGCTTGTAATAACCCAAATGTCCAAGCTCCTTTAATCTTGAGATTGACAATATTACAGCCACAGAAGATTAAAAAATTCCAGGTGGCACCCCACAGACAAAGGCTGTGCGCACACACACACACACACACACACACACACACACACACACAAAGAAGCTAAACAAGCAAGTGTTATAGTTTTAGATTATAAAATGTGAGAGAGAATAACAAATGGAAAAGAGTTCCAAATATTTTCCAACTAAAAATAGATGGATGGATGGATGGATGAGAATAATAATAATTATTATAAGAAATGATATGGGAGTTAAAAAGGGATTTAGACTGTGAGAGTAGTTCATGTGCATGTTAAACCAAACATCTTTAAATGACAATGATGAAATTACTTAATTTCTAATCTGATTATTTATTAGATCAGTTAATGGAATCATCCCCAAGACCTAGCTGCTCTGATTACTCACTAATTCCCTGCTACATAAATATACATTAACATGAAGATATTATAAGTAATGTGTAAGAAATAGATATTGTGTGTAAATATATAAAATATGCATGTATGTATGTATGTATTTGTATGTATTTATTTATTTGGCGGCGGGGGTGGGGGGGGGGGCATCTGGAGTCAGTAGCAGCTGCTATCCTGCCCCATTGCCCTGTGGAATTACTACAAGGTCATCAGTGTAGACACTGTCATCAAGAGCTTCACAAATGCTCACTAAACAAAGCCTCCAGTCAGCCATACACACAATAGCATGCACACATACAGATGTTTAGCTTGCATGTGGTTTGCTTTTAGTAAGGCTTTTATATTCATCATTCCAATTTCAGAACTTTTTTTTTGCTTGGCCTAATCTTGGCCTAAGTTCAAAACATGCATCAAATAGCAGCCAATGAGCAAAGAAAATCTCCAATATGAAAAGACTTGGCAGACCAGTATGGCTCTTTTGATATAATAGTTATGTTGTAGTTGTTAATTCACATGGCCTAATTCAGAATCCTGTATGAAACGAGACAGACAGCAAAGAAATAAAGGTAGAAGAAGGAAAAATTGGATGGGGAGGGAAAACGAAGGAGAAAAGCAGGAGGGCAGTATGACGAAGACAGCTGATGAAATGGAGTTCCCCTCTAGTTGCCATGGCAACAGTAGTGGTAGATGAACGATTTCCTGTACAGCTGGGTAGCTGTAAGCAATAGAATTACAAGAGCAACATATTCTCCTTTGGAACAAAATCTAAGAGTACAATATTGTATTTGTATTATTTAATCTAATATTTCTACCATCACATGTTTAATTCCAATTTTTATATATCAACAAATGAACAATTAGACAATAACCCAGCCGAGCTCTTTCCCAATGTTTCTATTCCACAATCTTTTTAAGAAAAACAGATATGCATACTATAGCACCAACAGCCTCTTAGACCATTAACAAAATATCAGTAACAAGTAATTACTTCTGTCTTTTTATAATTATTTTTATAGCCTCACTGTATTGTCAATTATATTTAAGAGATCTAGAAATACATCTGGCATTTTAAATGACATTTCTCTGTGCTTTTTTGTTTGTTTGTTTTTGGGTTAATTCAGATATATCAGGACAGTTTTTGAATTTTAAACTTGTCTAAGCTTTACAAAACAAAATACCCAACACTAGACATGTCTGAAATCATTTTTTGATGTTTGAATCTGACCACACCCACTTATATAATGCCACATGAATTAAATTGTGTTTTTTCTATCAAGCAGTTCCTCTGCAAGGGTTTAGAAGCATGTTTCGACAAAAAAAAAATGCTGATAAATTAAACTGTCCCAATACACATGAACTCACCCTATTTCCTTTTTTTTTCAACCTTATCCAGTGTGACTTAAAGGAGTGGCTACCACAAAACCTATTCTAATGTTAGTAAAAAATAACAATTACAAAAAAAATTTTAAAGGTCATTGTCTGAAAATACTATAATGCTAAAACTCTATCTGAGTATTATACTCAATACAGTAAGGAAAATAGAGTACAAGTTGAGTTTTTTAAAAATATGTAGAGTCTATGTTTTTAATGACAAGGTAGGTTTTCAATCTTCTTTTAACAACAGCTGTTCGGCCAGTTCACTCCATTACCTTGGTGCCAGTACAGAGAAGAATCTTTATGCATGTCTGTCTTGTGTCGTTAGCCATGCATGTCGTGTTTAAAATCTGATATGGACACCTACAAAGAGCCAGCTGAGGGAAGGCAACAACAGTGTGGGATAATTTGTACGTTTGAAGGAGTACAGTTGCATTCTGGATCAGAGTACTGATGGCACACAGAGAATGAACTGTCAGTCTTGAGCTGCTCTGCCATATTTGCACTGGTAACAATACCATGCCAACTAATTCTACTCCCAATCCAAACTTTGAATAATGTCATGAGTGGAAAAAAATATTGTGCATCATCTTTCCACTTGCTCCATTACTTAATTTTTTATCAATTTAATTAAACTAAATCCCTTAGTTCTAATCTAATTTACATGTTTATTTTTTTTTTTTTGCATATCTGTCTCTAACTTGTGATTAGGAGTAAGGCTATGATTGTGTTAGGGACATAACTATGAAACTGTCAATCCGCTTGATACAGTGGTTGCCTCAGCTCTATCTGCTGACTGAAACTAGTCCATTCTCACTAAATTGCAACATGCATATACAGCACCACATGCATGTTACAACACTGTGTGATTTAACTGATACAAAATGCTGTGTTTTTCATCTGAAGATCTGTGAGAATTAGAAACAGCGAGCTTGGGGGTGCAGTACAGACTGTGTACATGATGCTGTTTTCACTAATGAGCCTGCTTACATCACCCATCACCCTAAGCTCCCAACAGACATATCCAACAATGCCACCTTGTGACAATAGGTCGTATTTAAGCATGCATAGCAGTTAAAGGGGTCATATGATTTTTAAATGTTCATTATTTTATTTATTGTTTTATATAATGAAAATCGTTAATACCGAAATAGCTCACATTTCAGACTCGAATCCCATGCAGAGAATTTTTAGGAGCCTATTGGGTGTTTCTTTGGCAGTGTGTGTTTATGGGTATCTTGGGGCCAGTTTGATATAGGGTTAAGGTAAAAGTAAAATTATTTCATACAAATGTAGAATTTGATATATTATGATGTATGGGTATTATTAAAATGCCATAGGCTATGCAAAATGGCTCACACCAACCAACATTAAATAGGATAAATAGTTGAAAAGAAGTCATATGCAGAACAAATCTGTTAACAGTAACATTGATTCTGAATCTGCAAAAGCATTGCACTATTCTCTGGACTTTTTTCTATTTCACATGCTAATTAGAAAGTGTTACTTCAAACATTCAGTCCTATTTGCACTTGTCCTTATGAGCACGCATAATTCACATTCAATTGAAAAACATGTTTTCATTGCATTTTTGTGCACATCAATGTACAGTGGCTTCCAAAATTAAAATGGAAATTCAGAGTTAGTCATCCACAAGCAATCATACATTTGCATTTTCAATCAATAAATCAGACACACACATACACACACACACACACACACACACATGGTGTGACAAATGTAAAAAGTTGAATTCTCTTTTCTGTCTAGACATATCTATATCTATATATATAGATACAGATATAGATATAGACATAGATATATATTTGGGTATATACTGAAGACATTTGGATGACAGATCAGAATTTTAGCTTTCATTTTTTGATATTTACATCTAGATTTGTTAAATGTGACTGACAGGTGTTTCTTTTTCGCCAGGTGTGCTCTGTAAGATTGATACTTTAAACAATTAATAGCTCTGAATATCTACCCTGGGTTTGAGCTGTGGGTTTCACCTGTGAAGACTGCATATGTTGTTAAAAAGGATAAGCCAATATGAAGACAAGAGTGCTGTCTATGGGAGAAAAGCAAGCTATTTTAAAGCTGAGAAAAGAGGGAATATTGATCAGAGCCACTGTACAAGCATTGTGCATAAGCAATACAACAATTTGTAATTTCCTGAAAAAGAAAGAAGCCACTGGTGTACTAACAACCAGATAACAACAGCAGCTGATGACAGAAACATTGTGAGAGCTTTGAAGAAAAACACAAAAACAATAATTACATCAAACTCAATCAAACAACAGTGACATCACCAACAACCTCCACAAGACTTTTAGAGCAGAAATGTAAAAACCATACCATAAGATGCAAACTACTCATCAGCAGTAAGAATCAGAAAGCCAGAAATTCACAAAGAAATACAGAAATGAGACAGAAAAGTTCTAGAACCAAGACTAACCTCTATCAAGGATCTGCTCATGACCAAAGACATATGAGATCATCGGACAAACATGGTAGAGGTAGTGTCATGGCTTGGGCTTGCATGGCTGCTTCTGGAATTTGTTCACTAATCTTTGATGATGTAACCCATGAGGGTAAAAGCAGAATGAATTCAGAAGTTTACAGAAATATTCTGTCTGCCAAATTACAGAGAAATGCATCCAAGACAATGACCCTAAACACACTGCCAACTCAAACTCACCACAAAGGACTTGGGGAAAAGTGGAAGGTTTTAGACTGGTCAAGTCAATCACCAGACCTTAAGCGAATTGAGCATTCACTTTACCTCCCGAAGAGGAGAGTGAATGGAGAAAGCCCCAAAAACAAACAACAACTGAAAGAAGCTGCGCTACAATCCTGGAAAAGTATCACAAAAGAAGAATGCAATAGTTTAGTGATGTCACTGGGTCACCAGTTTGATTCAGTCATTCCAAGCATAGGATATGTAACCAAATATTAAATGTAATTTACTTTAATTTACTATAAGACTATCTGGTCCTATACTTTTGCTGACCTAAAAATTGGGTGGTCTGACACCAAAGGTGCCATGTACTTAGTTCTTTAACCCATTTAGATGTAAATATCAGGAAATGAAAGCTGAAATTCTGATCTATCATGTCATAAACATCTTTTGATCTAAAACTGTATCGCAAAAACAAAACAATTGCTCTTGCTATTACAATACTTTTGGAGGGGACTGTAAATATTATATGTAAATATTAGCTATAAATGAATAAATGTTAAATGTAAATATCTATCTTAAATATAAATGCATATGTTAAAAGTAGAATTTTAATGTTTTATTCATATGCTAAATGCCTTCTGTCCTTTTGGTGTGTGCATCATTGGGAAAACACAGCGGTGGTAGGGTTTTCAGTTTTACAACATATTACAGGAACAAGGATGAGGAAGTAAAAAGCATGTCTGCTGGTGGCATCGTCTGATTTAAAAACAGTCTGTGGACACCAAGATCTTGGATTAAAGCAATAATTGGAAATAAACCAAATCCATTTCTCTAAACATATACTTCGGCAAAGGGAAAATTCTTCCTGTACCCTGCTGCGCCACCATGCTGCCCTCCTACATGGCTACACCTACATGTAGGTAGAGGCACTTCAGAGAAGGTTTGTTTGGAATTAGACACATATTTCTGCATTATAGGCAAATGAGACAAAATTAATTAAAAAAATTCACTAACGTGAAATTCATTACTTATATCACACTATAACAAACGCCATCCTCAGGTGCCACACTGAGAAATTACTTAATGGGACTACAAGAAATTAATTCTGTATTGCACCCAGTTTCACTCTTATGGAAACAACTGGAAGTACACAATTTACTACAGTAATTAACAAAAGTCTGTGATCCCACAAGAAGTAAAAAACTGACTTTTACACAATTTAATATTAAGGTTAATGTCAACAATCTAGCAGAGTATCAGAGTCTATTATCTGTCTGTCTTCCCAGCAAACACAGAATGCTCCCCAACATCAGCATATGGTTCCTGTTTGGGTATTTCTTTGGGAACCAAATAGTAATGTTCTAGGACCGTTCTCTGTAGGTTCTTTTTTTTGTAACCAAAAACTAACCTTCCCAGAATGTTGCAGGGAGGTTTAATGTGACAACCTAAAGAGAACCTATACATAACCTTCTCTAATGGTTATTTTTAGGTTAATTTAGAGAATTGACATTGACAAGAATTGACAAGTACTGGTAGATCCAGGGGTGGGGCCAGAGGGGCAATGGCCGGCCCCAGCTGAAATCTGATTGGCCCCTGAAATGCCTGTGTCCTGTCAATCATCTCTGATCTATGTAAGAGCACTCCATCAGCTGAATCGGTTTGTTTGAAATTCAACTTGCTTAATCGTTTCTGTCTACCCCATCTCGTAATGGCAGGTGTATGTTTCTCATCCTCCTCCACTTAAGCTTCAGAGGTAAGTACCTATTCAACACTTTCACTAACCTCTTAAAGGATATTAGTGTTTGTAAGGCTGGTACCAAGATATCAGTGGTGTATGGGGTGCATGTGTAAGGACTCACCAGTCTTAACGGGACTGTCGTGTCCAGTGAGAGTTCTCTTGTTTTTACTGGCCTGTACACATGCACTCAGCTCTCACCTGTGGCTACTAGTAGCTGTGACATGCGCAGTGGCCACACCCCGGTAAACCGCTTGACAGACGGGCTAAACCAGGTGAGGGTAGCTGGCGGGCCTTGGCTCACGGTGATTCTTCCTTGGGATATACCTGTCCCAGCATGTACAGTCTGTTTTAGCTGGAGGAGCGGAGGAGGTCACTATTGACCCAACAATCTCTCAGGCGGTAGAGAGACATGTCCGTGGTACTCGTAGAGCAGGATGAGGTACAAAGGAAATCCTGGTCAACCACAGCCATCTTCAGTCGTCTTGACTCTGTCTTGCCACTGGATTATGGTGGTCACCGGGAAGTGAGAGTGAGGCTGATGCTGCGTAAGTCTTCCTCACTTTAATCTAATTCACGCGCAAATCGAGTTCCATTTTGTGTCGAAACGATAAAGTCCTGCGGCGATTGGCGAGCGGCAAAGTGGTAGGTGTGGACCCACTGACAGCCATAGTCACGGATTACCACACAGGCGGCACGGGACATTGGTCTCTCTTCGCTGGACCTGAAGCAGCAGCAGAGTTTGGTAGCATCCTGAGCGTCTGAGAAGCCCTCTTTAGGATCGCACTGCTCACCTTCATGCCTGAGGAAGGGGCTAGAAAAGGTGCCCCAAACATTGTCTGCTTCACCACCCTTCAGCTCACCACGGTTGTTGGGGATGTAGTCCTGCATTCGAAAAACAATGCAAAAGCATATATACAAAAAAGCAGTTCCGATCATGATTGGGGCTTGGAATATCCATTCTCTTTTAGATGACACAAGAAGCAGCAGACCCGCCAGGAGAACTGCGTTGGTGGCTAAAGAACTTGAACAGTACAAAGTGGACATCACAGTGCTCAGTGAAACTCGACTTCCAGAAGAAGGACTAATCAAGGAAGTTGGTGCCGGCTACACTTTCTTCTGGAGGGGACGTCCAAAGGAGGTGCGACGAAAAGCGGGAGTTGGCTTCGCCATCCGGAACAAAATTGCCAAGAAACTCAGCAACCTTCCTAAGGGCGCCAATGACCGTCTGATGACTCTTCAGCTTCCTCTTTCAGGAACGTCTTATGCGACACTGATTAGTGCTTACGCGCTGACGATGTCAAGTTCTACGAAGACCTAAATTCTATCCTCTTGAATGTGCCAAAGACAGATCAATTGATAATTCTTGGAGATTTCAACGCGCGTGTTGGATCAGACAGCCAGACGTGGAATGGAGTCATAGGGAAGCATGGCATTGGCAACTGCAACAGCAATGGCCTCCTTCTTCTTAGAACCTGCAGCGAACACCGGCTCCTTATCACAAACACGTTGTTTCGACTATGGAATTGAAACAAAACCACTTGGATGCATCCAAGGTCCCACCACTGGCACCTCCTGGATTACATTATCATTAGACGCAGCGACAGATAGGACGTTTGCGTAACAAAGGCGAATGTTGGACGGACCATCGACTTTTGATCTCAAAAATGAATCTTCAGGTCAAGCTGCCAAGACGCCCACAAGGGATAAAGGTGTCCAAGCGCTTGAACGTCAACAAATTGAATGATGACAACTCTCGATCACTTTTCGAGAACAAACTGAACATTAACTTAAATGCTATGCCATCCCAAAATGGCAACATTAATGAACAGTGGTCGACTCTTCGTGACGCTCTCGGACCCAAGAAACGTGTGCACCAGGATTGGTTTGACGAAAACAATGAGGATATTGCCAAATTGGAAACACCAGCTCTACAAAGCCTATCAAATGGACAAATCAACTGCATGTAAGAACGCTTTCAATGATGTTCGCCGTGATGTGCAATCTAAATTGCAACAGATGGAGAATTCCTGGCTACTGGAGAAAGCAGAAGAAATCCAAGGCTTTGCCGATCGTGGAGAAACAAAGAAATTTTTCGATGCCATCAAAACCCTTTATGGACCTCAACCTATAGGCACGCCACCCCTTCTCGGTGCTGACCGGTCAACTCTCATCACAGAAAAGTCACAAATACTACAACGGTGGGTCGAACACTTCCAATATGTGCTCAACCAACCATCGGTTATCAATATGGATGCATTGGACAGGCTGCCACAGGTGGACATCAAAAATTCCTTGGGTCTCCTCCCTTCCATGGAAGAAACTCTAAAAGCGGTCAACCAGCTATCAAATGGAAAGGCGCCAGGCTCCGATGTGATTCCATGCGGTGATTTACAAAAGTGCCGGCACTCAACTTCTCTAGCAACTGACTCTCTTGTTTCAAGAAATCTGGCTGCAAGAATGGATTCCTCAGGATTTTAAAGACACAACTATCGTCCACTTGTACAAGAAGAAAGGAAATCATCAAATTTGTGACAATCACAGAGGAATCTCACTTCTGAATATCGCCGGTAAAATTTTAGCAAGGATTCTTCTTAACTGTCTTACCACCCATCTGGAAGCAGGTCTTCTGCCGGAAACACAATGCGACTTCCGCAAAGAGCGGAGCACCATGGACATGATCTTCGCTGTTCGTCAATTGCTAGAAAAATGTCAGGAGCAAAACGTCAGTTTATATACTGCATTTATCGATCTCACAAAGGCTTTCGACACTGTGAACAGAGAAGGTCTGTAGACAATTATAAGAAAATATGGCTGCCCGTACAAATTTATTTGCATCTAAGGATTTCACGACGGCATGCTTGCCCGCGTCATTGATAATGGCGTCATATCAGACCCTTTTTCAGTTACCACCGGAGTCAAACAAGGATGTGTTCTTGCTCCAACACTCTTTAGTCTCATGTTCTCCGCCATGTTGTGGGATGCATACAGGGACGAGGACCCGGCATTGAAATTCGATACCGTACTGACAGTAAACTGTTCAATCTGCGAAGGCTTCAAGCAGTGACCAAGGTTTCCTTTCAGCATGTGTGCGAACTGCTGTTTGCCAACGACTGTGCCTTCAATGCCATCACCAAGATGGACATGCAAAGAAGCCTGGACTTGTTCTCCGCTGCCTGCGACAACTTCGGATTGACCATCAGCTCCGACAAAACAGTCGTGATGCATCAACCTGCTCCAGGCACACCCTACAAAGAACCTGTGTTGCGGGTCAACAACCGACTTCTATCTGCCGTTGACAAGTTCACCTATCTCATTTCGCACGGCGAACTTGTAGTTGGATTATGATCTTGTGGTGGACAGAAGAAACGCTTCAAGGATACTCTGAAAATGAACATGAAGGACCTCAACATCAATCATAACAACACAAGATCAGAACACCTGGCATAGAGAAGTGAAACAAGGAACTGCAGCCTACGAAGAAAAAAGAATCAACGAAGCAAGAAGGAAGCGCCAAGCCAGAAAACAAGCCGGAAGCCAAAGGCCCATACCCCAACACAGGAATCAACCAGTCTGCCCACATTGTGGCCGCACATTTCGTGTCCACATAGGGCTTGTTGGACATTTGTGCGTACATAGAAACGCTGCTCCACTTCAAACTTCTCCATAATGGAGGCATAAAAATGGAAAACTTCGGTCCTCATCGAAATCGACGGACGAACTCCTGACCAAGATATGTGAACCTGGAGAGAACTGCTCTCTGGGGAAAAAGGACTCTCACAGGAATTAACTTTCGAACTCTCTCCCAAAGAAATAGCATCCTCAGCCGAGATAACGCATCACGCTGAGTGGAGATGAGAAGATCACACCTTACTTTGCTTCCCTCTTCCTCTCTCCTCACACCCCTCTATAATTAAGTGTTACTATCTAAGGGGACTAAACAAAGTATTTTTTAGATAAAAGGTCAAGCATGGGTGGCCATCTAAATAGTATTAGTCAATTACCTCTGGCTAATGACCAACACTGGCAAGTTTGTGACCGTGAGATCTGTGTATACAGCTGACACGAGACTCTGAGCGATATGGAATCTGAATGAACGAGCACGATCTAAATTATAGAATTAACTAGAATTAATCAGATGTAAAAGATCAAAAGTATTTACAAATCCATGATCTACAAATAACTAGGAAATAAATACAACATTGTGGTTTTTATAATTGGAGTCAGATTTAATTTAAGAGAGAGTCAAACAGAATTGGAATAACAAATTTAATAATCTAAATGTATCCACATCGCTTCGAAAAGACATTGGATACCGTCGCTGGACCCCTACAGTGTTGCTGTCACATAAATTCTCTTTCTCCAACATTAGGAAGCTTTAGTTACAACAGCACACTGGTTAATTTATTAGCTAGTTACCTAGGCTAAGCAATGTTGGATGGTAGCTAGTTAGCTGGCTAATTAGTTAGGTTTCACACATATAGTTCACAGTTGCACAGTTCAGGGATGTAAAATATAGTGGCTGACACATAAAACCTGTATTGTTTGGTCATGCCACACAGTCACAGTTATTAATTGTTGTAAATAAAAGTAATGCTGCATACAGCGGCAGCTGGGTGTCATATCACAGCAAACCAGCAACTCCATTTCCCAGGATGCACCACCAACTACAAACATTGCCGAAGAGAACTACACTTCCCACCCACACACACACATTCACCTTCTCCAGAATTCTAATCACACACTTGTTGTCAATCTCATACTCACTCACTCCACGCTATATAAGAGACCGTTCAAACACTTAGTCTTTGCAAAGTATTACGTGTGTCATCCGTATACCAAGCCATTGATCATCGTGTTTTCTATCCTAGTTTTGATCTTGTTCTAGCCCTTCTTGTTTTGCCTCGTTTATGCCCGTTTGCCGATCGCCTAACCTATTGCCTGTTTATGACCACGTCTGTGTTTCGCGATTTGGATTTGTCTGCCTGTCTCTCATATAATAAAGTTCTTATCTGCATTTGCATCTGTCCTCAACTCCATAACGTGACACTGGGAAGTGCACGGAGACTTCAGCACAGAGCTCTGACTTGAATGGAGTGCAGCAAAGCGCTAATGCTAATCATTTTAAAATGAGCATTTTGCTTTAGCTGGAGAGTTTGCCAGAGGTAGCCTAGTGGTTTCTGCCTGAAAAGAAGCCCAGTCTGCCTGTTGCTGACAGTGAGAGCAGTCAGTGTGAGAAGTGAGAGGGAAAGAGGGAGAGAATAAGGGAAATCTGCTTTTATTAAATAATCTCAGCCTGTTTTGTATGTATTTAAACTAACATATCAGATCAAGTCAATATCAAAATCACTTCATATTGTGATGCTGCTCTTGAGCGATAATCAGTGTATTTGTCTTGTTTTCATTATAAATATATAAACATCTTTTAAAACAAGTAAATTAATCTGAGAACCAAACTGCAGAGGATTAAGTTTAGGCCTATTATATTTTTCATTGAGAAGATTGATGGCAAAATACACAAAACAAGTCTTAATATCCAAGCAAGTTTGCTTTCCATGTTAACATATTTTTAAGAAGATTTAAAGTTCATTATTTAATTGTTCATCTAATTCTTATTGTTTAATGTAATGTGCATGTAAGTTACTTTGCCTTTTTATTTTTATTTCTTTGTTACATCTGGAGATGACAGTGGTGGAAGAAATGAACCTGTTTTTTCAAGTGGAGAAGTTGATCAGAAGTTTAAAAATTGATCAGTTTTTATAGTTACAATTTATTTTTTAATGATACAGTGTTCTTGCAAATTTTTATGTATAAAAATGTTTTCATGTTTTGTTTTGTTTTTTAAATTAAATTATAATTACTGTTTTGAAGTTCCCGAAATTCATGGCTTGTTATTTAATGTAAAAAGTTTATCAACAAAAACATGGATTGTGTGCTGATTTATTTATATAGACTGATTTGTTTTGTTTATGATTAATGATCCATAAATGTATGAATATGAAAAATAAATGATGAAAACTGAGGTTAAGAGAAGGTTAAGGGAATGTTTTGGTAACGTTAAGAGAACATTAGGGGAACGTTCTACAAACCTAAAAACAACCTTCCAGTTCCGTAAAGAAAACTTTCCTGGCTAACCAAAAACAAGCCTTAAAAATGTATGTTCTGGGAACCAAAAACTGTTAGTTGGGTTTACAGTAAAAACCACTTTCACAACATGACACTTCATGAAATGAATGGTTGCCTATTGATAATATAGTTAAGGTTATAACTATGATAACTGATTATTCAGTGACTCAGTAACCTGAATAATGAACCCCCAAGAGTCAGGTGCATGTTTCAGTCCCTTAAGACCTCTCAGTATGTTTTTTTATTATTATTTTTAAAATGGGAGATTGTTTTGTGCGTTTCTCCTCAAGCGCATAATGCATGTTAATATTTTTTAAACACTCAAAGTTATATCATACTGAATGTATGATGGTTTAACTTTGATTTTTACTGAACATGTAACAAAATTTTGAGTAAAGTTACAGTTGACTCAGTGGGCCCTGTCTATTAATCTTTTAGTAAAATTGTGTGTATATGATTGAGTATGCCAAATTTTCAGCAGGACTTACAAATGTTTTTGAATCTCTTGAGTTTCTTCATATTCACATACGTATGTTCATCACGTGTAACGTGCAAAGTGTATTCCTGACAGCTCATTTGCATGTAGTGACATCCACAAAACTCCATAAAAGTTCAAGTGTACACACAGCTGGTAGCATGAAATTAACAAAAAAAAAGTGTAAAGACTGAAAGGCAGAAGAAGTTATTTTGACTCACTTCTATACAAATAAAAATATTTTATTTTACTCATAACAGTATTGTTCAGTGTTGGCCCATCTGACATTACCGATTTGTTCACATTTGTTCTGTGTTGATATATGCTGGTTCTTGATCTTGTTCTCTCTCCTATTTCGTGTACTTTGATCCCCTGACATTAAATGTTAATTTTGTCAGCAATTTTGTCAGTAGTGAACCGTGACTTTTAAACCATGGCCTTCTGACCCCGCTTCCCTCGTCGCAAAAAAATAAACTATCAGCCTAGCTTACTGTGACCTCATGTATAGTAGTGCAAAAACTACCTTTGACAATTCCAGCTCTCAAACAACTATTAAGAGCCTAGTCCAGACTTAGCAGTGCAACAAAGAGAGTTATCACAGAAATAAAAAAACAGCTAATTTCTTAAGCGAAATGCAAATGTACAAATAAGGTTGCACAAATTAATATGGATTTGCAAAAAAAGTAAAAAGTTATGAATTGTCGTGAGAGTGTGTTGAAATGCTCCTAACAAATAATTGCATCATCACGCAAGCAGTTACTGACTGGTAATTACTGGTAATTACTACTGAATTACTGATTGGTAATTCTGCATAATCACTGGTTTCTTTAATAAAAGAACAAAATCAGTTGGCATGGCGGCCTATTACATTTTAAATAACTTGATTGAATTTAAGTAACTTGATGATCAAATTACTTGAAACAAACAATCCCAGCAGTAAAGCTTTCGCATCTTTTATGATGCTGTCATCCAGGGGTATCGTGTGTAATTGCTGGGGTTGAAATGCCTCTCAAAAGCCTGGTTTTCTGCACCAAATTAAGCTCTGGTATAGGTCTGCTGTTGGAGATTAACTCCAATTTTTCATTAACAGTTCATCTTGTGGCGACAGGCCGATGGCCAGCGCACAGGAAACAAAGATTGCTCCTTCCACGACTGCCGCGGTGGTGCTGAAAAGACAGCGTCGCTTCAGCGCCACTAAGGTTTTGGACGGCCAGGGAGCATGTGGTGGCGGGGCGGGGCCGCCGACACACCCACGGCTCCTGAATGGTGCACCGCACGGAAATAATTCCACCATCCAGCGGGCGAGGGGAGGATATAAAAGGGCGGTATTCCACTCACAACGGGAGAAGAGGATCTCCGAGCATACGAAGCCGATGCGAGTGAAGGCTCCGCCCCCCCGGTTGTAACCGAAGGCAGCTGAGACCCTCACCGCCAGATTGCACTGCAACACACACACACGCACCCGCACTCCCCTCACTGTTCATCTCAAATAAAGATCCCTCCACGAATAACCCTAGAACGGCTTCCTGTGGGTCTGTGCTCATCCCACCGCGGGCTAAATTTCCTACACTGGTGGAGGATGCGGGCATGAGCGCAGACACGCCCACATGAGCACTTTAAAGAAAGATCACCAAGACTATTACGTGAACACATGAAATGGATACTTTTTTTTTTCCGTCCCCCCTTGCTGTAATTGAAGCTCTCTTGGGACTTTAAAAAAAGAAAAAAATTTTTATTATAATTGGAGTGGATAGAGAGATGGCCCCCACACTACAGCGTCTCATGGAGACTAGCCTCCAGCAGCAGGCCACAACACAGCAGCTCGCCCAAAGCCTGCAAGTGGCTACCCAGGAGCTGCTGGCCCTCAGAGCGGCCCCGCCATTCCGGGACCCTGGCCGAGAAGCCTAGCACCTTCTCCCCCGCCTGACCCTCGAAGATGACATCGAGACCTACCTCAAGACCTTCGAACGGGTCGCCCACCGAGAAGGCTGGGACATGGAAGCCTGGCCGCGCATTCTCGGCCCATTGCTCTCCAGAGAAGCCCGCACTGCATACTATGCCCTCTCCCCGGAGGACGCGGCGGACTACGGTGAGGTAGAGAAAGAGATATTGGCATGGTATGGCAGAACCTCTTACCGAGCGGTAGCAGACTTCCATCAGTGGAGCTACCAGCCGGGGGCCCCGCCCCGTGGTCAGATGAACACCCTCCTGCGCCTCACCACACGGTGGCTCCACCCTAACCAATGCACCGCCACCGAGGTATCAAAGGTGGCCATGGACCAGTTCCTGAGAGCTCTGCCGGCCACAGAGCGCCGAGCCGTGGGAATACGTGCGCCCGGAACCCTTAAGGAGCTGCTAACGGCCCTAGAACTCACCCTGCCCCCCTTGGAGTTTGGCCGGGATGGGCAGCGACCCCATAGCCCGCCCGGAAGGGGGCCGCCACATCGACCCGACCGCCAGCATACTGCCGAAGGAAAAGAGGTCACCCGGAACGGACCCACCTATGGGACACCCCAAGAGGAGTCCAGGCCGCTGAAACTAGATCGGGGGACACCGAAGGAGGGTCAAGTCTCCAGGCCTGCCAGAGGCGGCCCCCACCGTCCAGACCCACCGAAACCAATCCAGCAAAGGGAGGAGGCCCGGCCGGCCTACATGGCCCGGGGCAAGAAGTATGCCCCGGCCGAAGGTAAGTCACACACATCCCCTAACCCACTCTCCTCTGTGTTTCAACACAGGCCGGGAGCAGAAGGAGGACGACTGCCTGAAGCATTGCTGGGCCCAGGTGCGGCAGATTGACGGGGTCGACCAAAGCCCAGAACACAGGCTACCCACCTCCTACTTTCTAGTCCAGGGAGGCCTGCTATACCACCGAACCCAGCGCAGAGGGGAAAACGTGGACCTCCTAGTAGTTCCCAGGACCCGAACCCAAACACTGGTACACCTGGCCCACACCCATCCGCTCGGGGGCCACCTGGGAGCCCGAAACACCAGAGAAAAACTGAAGGACCACTTCACCTGGCCGCAGAGGTCCGAGCCTTTTGTCAGTGGTGCCCTCAGTGTCAGCACACCGCCCCCAGGAAGCCCCCACCAGCGCCCCTGTTCCCTCTGCCCATCATCAGTGTCCCCTTCGAAAGGATCGGAATGGACCTCGTAGGGCCGCTCCCCAAGTCCGCCCGGGGTCACGAGTACATACTCGTCGTCGTGGACTACACGACCCGGTACCCCGAGGTGGTACCATTACGCAAAGCTACCTCCCGCAACATTGCCAGAGAACTGGTACTCCTGTTCAGTTGTGTGGGGATCCCAAAGGACATTCTGACTGACCAAGGTACGCCTTTTGTGTCCAAGTTAATGTCTGATCTGTGTCGGCTGTTACAGGTGAAACATCTCAAGACGTCTGTCTACCACCCGCAAACTGATGGACTGGTCGAGAGATTCAACCAGACACTAAAACAGATGTTACGCCGGGTGGTAGACAAGGAAGGAAGGAACTGGAACCTCCTCCTTCCCTACGTGCTCTTCGCCATCCAGGAGTGCCCCCAGGCGTCCACGGGCTTCACACCCTTTGAGCTCCTCTTTGGACGGCGACCTCGAGGACTGCTGGATGTGGCTCGCGAAGCATGGGAGGAACAACCGTCAACATTGACCTCGGTCATCGCCTACATGCAGGAGATGCAAGAGAAGATTGACCGTGTAACCCCGATAGTTCAGGAGCACATGAGAGCCGCCCAGGAGGCACAGAAAAGGGTGTACAACCGTCCCACGCAGCCTTGGGAATTCCAACCGGGCGATCGGGTGCTCCTACTAGTACCCAGTAGCTCCTGCAAGTTCCTGGCCCGGTGGCAAGGCCTGTACACAGTCCTCGAGCGAAAAGGCCCCGTAAACTACCGCCTGCAGCAGCCCGATAAGCGGGCAGAGGAAAAACTCTACTAGTGAATCTGCTGAAGAAGTGGGTAGAACCAGCGCCGGTAGTATCAGCGTACGCGGCTCTGGACACAGATCACGGCAAGGGTACCTTGGTAGAATTAGTGGAAGATCTTACCCCCACACAGAGACAGGAGCTAACAGAGTTGGTGGACCAATTTTCTGATGTGTTCTCTACCTCCCCAGGAATGACGCAGCTGGTCCACCATGAGATCAAGACCCGTCCAGGAGTAGTGGTAAGACAGTGGCCCTACCGTGTCCCAGAGGCCCGGCGCAAGGCTATCAAGGAAGAAGTTGGCCAAATGCTGCGGGACCATATCATAGAGGAGTCCAACAGCCCCTGGTCCAGCCCCATCGTTGTCGTACCAAAGCCGGATGGAAGTATACGACTTTGTAACGACTTCCGGAAGCTGAACCAGGTCTCTGAGTTCGATAGCTATCCCCTCCCCTGAGTGGATGACCTCATGGAGCGACTGGGAAGAGCCCGGTTCATAAGTACCCTGGACCTAACGAAAGGCTACTGGCAAGTCGCGCTGGCACCAGACGCGAGACCGAAGACGGCCTTCAGCACAGCCACCGGTCACTGGCAGTACCAGGTTCTCCCCTTCGGGCTACGTGGGGCGCCCGCTACGTTCCAGCGGCTGATGGACATTGTCCTGTGACCCCACCGTATGTTCGCAGCTGCCTACCTAGACAACGTAGTCATCCACTCCTCCACTTGGTCGGACCACCTGTTCCACCTGGGGGAGATTCTGAAGGAGCTCCAGAAGGCTGGGCTGACAGCCAACCCCAAGAAATGCCACCTAGGGCTGACCGAGGCACAGTACCTGGGCTACCGTATTGGCCGGGGTATGTTGAAGCCACAAACAGAGAAAATCGAGGCAGTGAAGGACTACCCCGACCCACATCAAAGAAACAGGTACGTACCTTCTTGGGGTTGGCAGGGGATTACCGCAGGTTCGTGCCTAACTTCTCCTCTTTAGCTTCCCCCCTCTCAGACCTTACAAAAAAGGGCCAGCCGGACCGGGTGAAATGGTCTGCGGAGGCAGAGCAGGCATTCCAAGCCCTAAAGGAGGCCCTCACCAGTGCCCCAGTGTTACGCAACCCAGACTTCGCCCTCCCATTCACCGTACACACAGATGCCTCCGAGACCGGGTTGGGCGCCGTTCTCTCGCAGACCTTCAACGGAGAGGAACACCCGGTCCTCTACATCAGTCGAAAGTTGTCCCCAGCTGAGAGGAAGTATGCGGCCATGGAAAGATAGGCCCTAGCGATAAAATGGGCCATTGAAGAGCTCCGATACTACCTGGCCGGTCGGCACTAACGTCCTGGTGACAGACCATGCCCCACTGCAGTGGATGGCCAAGGCCAAGGACACTAATGCCAGGGTAACCTGATGGTTCCTCTCGTTGCAGGACTTCTCTTTCCAGGCCCAGCACCGGGCGGGGACCCACCATGGGATTGCAGATGGCCTTTCGCGACGGGATGCACTGTGGGCCCGACACACGACAGCAGTGGGCTCGGAGCTGAGGGGGGGTACTGTGGCGACAGGCCGGTGGCCGGTGCACAGGAAACAAAGATCGCTCCTCCCACAACTGCTGCAGTGGCACTGAAGAGACAGCGCCGCTTCAGCGCCACCAAGGTTTTGGACGGCAAGAGAGCACGTGGCGGTGGGGCGGGGCCGCATAGGTGGTAGAGTGAAGCCCAGGTTTTTCCTGGCAACCTGCTGCTTACATGGCTCAGCTTGGTACTCCTCCTCCTGTTGTTGTGGCGTGGCATAGTTCTCCGTGAACATATCCAATCCGTGATTGAAGCCCAGGTACTTGACGATCTGCTGTTTCCGTTGTAGGTCTCACGTTCTGTCACGTTTCAAGGTTGATGCGGAAGCAATCGCAGATTTTCAAACAGTTTAATAAACGAACAAACAACAAAACAAAGACACTACGACAACTTGGCAAAATACTGTGGCAAAAACTAAACATGGAAGCATGGACAAAACATAGAAGACAATTATGTGAGACAAGGAAGCAGTACAAACAGTGGCTATATATAGAAGTGCTTGTTAACAGAAACGTGATTCAGGTGAAGGTGGTCATGTGACATATTGTAGTACATTGCAGTGGCTGATGGGAACTGAAGTCCAGAGTTACCTCCTTGATATATGACACTATCAACATGCAATAGCCTATTGATGATGGAAAAATGACGAGACAAAAACGTAGCTTAAAAAATAATAACTTTATCAAAATCTCTCTTAATTTTAGTCGACAAAAAAAAAGGAAACGAGATATTATAGGCTGTTTTTTTTTTTTGAAAGCGAGTTCATAACACATAACTTCCATAACAAACATGTCTTTCATAACTTATTAACACACTTCACAATGATTAGTTGATTTAGTGAGAGGCATGTGCTCCCAAGAAAGTGCAGCATTTAAGAGGGGATTCATACTGGCCCAATACACTCCAGGCTTCTATTGTCTTTAATACCCCTGCGTAAACTGGATGTTAAACTTTTTTTTTGCATTTAATTTTGCAACCTGAATTTGATTAGCAGAATATAATATAAATTGAATATAAATACTTAATTTTTTGAAAACCTGATTTTTAACTAAATTCCATGTAGTGATAGGTGCACGTAGTACTTACCAGTAACACAATAGTTACAGTGGGCCTCATAGATTTACTTGTAAATGATTCATACAATCATTTACAGAATGCATTTTTTGTTATTTATGAAAATCCTGTAAATGTCGACAAACTTTTGCATTCTATGCTCCTGAAGACTAACTAGTGTTAATTCTGTCAGCAATTTTTTTAAATTTAGTCTTACTCCTGTGTAAAATGTCCCTGATAGTTTTTATCGTATTTAGTCAACCTTATCCTGTTTTTTGTTTTTTTAATCAAGTTGTAGCTCACTAAAAGTCTAGGCATTTTAGTCTTATATTAGTCAAAGAAATCAGTAAGTATTTTAGTCTAGTTTTAGTCAACGAAAATTGTTGGCATGTTAGTCACTGAAAACCGTAGAGATTTTTAGCCTTAAGATTATTATTGATTAACATTTCAGTCAATCTAGTCTAGCCAGTGGTGGAAAGGGGGGTGCCAATATGTGTAAATAAATATTTGTAAATATAATATAAATATAAATAACTCTCTAATATATATTAACATTACACTTATCTCATATCTCCTCCAGACAATATGTTTTATTGGAGTATCAAGACAGAAACAGTTATGAATTATGTGTGGTACAAAACAAACACTGTTCATTCATCTTCATCTTCCATATCATGACCCTCTGCCCTCTCACTCCTAGCTGTTTTACCATGTGGTCCAAAGTAATTTTAAAAAGTTTTTTTTTTCTTTCATCCCACCTAACTGACTCTCTCTCCCCTTCAACATCTCCTCCCTCTATCTTGCCTTTTATGAAATAAGTGACAGTCTGTGTCAGTGCAATAAAAAATGAAAGTGGTACATTAAAAGCCCATGGAGGCTGGAGAATCTGCATGGCATCTAAAATGCTTTATAAACATTACATATCACTCTATGTGAATACTGACCAAGTTTCTATTTGTAATAAACATGCAGGCTAACATAACTGTGGATATAATACTCAGCAAGGTATGATATTAAAAATAAATTAAGATGAATAAGGGCGTTAAAAATTAAACCGGGATCATTTCAGGTAAGTGCACGCAGCTTTATCCTTTATCCCTCTACTATCGCATCTGTTAAAGTCTCTGTTTCTGGTTTTTGGCTCTGTTACTACTCCGTTAACTTACCTGCATGTTTAGGTCCTACCATAAAGCAACACAGGATCAGTGTGCGGCATAAAATTTGACTCTATTCAACCAGCTACTTTACTTTCATGTCTGCCTGGTCTTCCGCCATGTATAGGACATGACCTTTTTTAAGGGCATTGTTTCCTGTGACTTAGCATTCTGCATCAAACAAAGAGAAGAATTTCACATATGTAGATTTGAACAGTAGCATAATTCAGTTTAGCTACCTTGGAAATTAAACAGATGACAAACCTCATGGTTTCAGCCCAGATAGTGTAAATTTCTGTGGACATGCAGTCCATGGTGCCTGTTGAGAGTATTGCCTTAGCTAATTGGGGACAGGATTAAAAAACCCATCTGAAAAGTGGGTTCGTAAGTTAATTTTGCTCTTGAGGGAAATAATCGGTTATGTATGAACACCAACGATTACTGCTGATCAGGTTGCCTGTTTGCATGTTCTCATTGAAGAGTACATCAAAAATAGTTTTGAGTTATTTCCAGACCATCCTCTTAAACCCAAAGACCATTATCTCTCTAACCATCGAGTGCTTATAATTCACTTTGGACCTCTCTTTCACCTTACGACTCTTGAGATTTAAAAGTAAGCATACCTTCTTCAAACAGTGTTTTCATGTGTAATTATTATTTCAATACATTTAAGTAATATTTAACCAAACAATGTCTTTTGAGGCAACTGTTTGATGCAAGCAGATTTATATAATGCTAAACTGTTTAACAACATCAGCATCATAGCACTAAACATGTCTTAGCAGAGCAACTTCTTTTATTTTTTAACTTTTCGATTAAACTGGATTATTAGCAGACGGATATTTGACCTTCTTGATAGCTGCCCCCTCTCTGCGTTGAAAAATGTTTTTCTTATTACTCTTCTTCTTCTGTTGTTTTTATGGCGGGTGGCAAACCAGCTAAAATTGTGCAGTACCGCCACCAACTGGACAGGAGTGTGAAGCATCCACAGAAGGCGATGGATAAATAATTAAATAAAAGAAATATGTCGTTTTTATCATTTAGATTTTAATATCTAATTTGAAGATTCATTTTGTTTACATCCTTTTATCTAAACCGGTTATTTTAAAGATATTATAATAATACACTATATATTTTTGCGTGTTCTGGTGAACAAAGTCGATTTTGTAATGTGAGTTTAGTATCAAATTTGTCCTTTAGTTTCTTTGCAGTCTTTCCTCGTTGTTCTTCATATGCCTTACAATGTAGCATTACATGCTCAAGTGCCTCTTAACTACAATTCATATAGAGTATCCAGTGCGACTTTTAAAACGCAGTTTGGGGGCGGAGTTATGAGGTCATGTGAGTTTTGCCGGGAGCAGCAGCACCACGTGTGTCCGGCCGGCGGCGTGAGTCACGGCGGTTTGAATCACATTTTCACAGAGTGGAGTTGTAAGATGGCGGCCCGCTGGGGAACCGGTGAGGACATGTTAACAGCGTGTAAACTAGAGTATTTTTCACCAACGACTCTTGACGAGGTAAGATTATCTTTATTATTTGCTTCGGAATTCTATAATCAACTTTGAACTGTTGTCATTCTTTGCTTCGCTTGTAATTCGAGCTAAAGCAGTGGACGTGCTGGACAAATGACACGTGGGTTGAGATGGCCTTTGATAAACTAGATACCTGGTGTTGGTTAAATGACCGAATGGTTACCTGCAGAGATGATTTCCAACATACCTGTATATCAAAAATCTGTTTGAAAGGATTTATAAACTAACAGCTTTTCTAATAGTTTGTCAAACGTACAATAACAGCGAGCTGTGGCTATTTGGCATAGATCTCGCCATGCTATGTTAACATTTTTTTCACTCTAATGAATCTGTTTATCGGTGCTGCACAGAAATGATCTAATCGAGCTTTTTCTTTAATTGCACTAAAAAGCTGTGATTTTCATACAGTACTGGTCAGGAGTGAGCGGTGTGAGCTCACTGTTTGTATGAATAGTGCGACTGCTTGGTGTAAACGTGTCCAGCACGAGTGCCTAGGCCAGTCGTCCTCATGCACCAGAAGTGTGGTGTTCTATTCATTTTATACGAGCCGGATAGTAAGTTACTTTCTTTTCTTTGTATTTGTCCTTATTTTGGGGTCTAAATTTAAATATGGCTTCACATGTTTCCTTCCAAATGCCCCACGTGCGTCGTAGGATGAAGCACACATACAGTAGATATGAAATCTAGATATTATACACAGATAGTAGTAGTATTTTATTTTCCATTACACAACATTTTATTCATAATTATAGTGCCTAGACTTATTATGCGTTTATTTATTGCCATCCTCTACTTTTCAAGGAAGACTGACAAAGTTAAGTTTACCTTGGATGTATTTGTAGTAGATGTTGTGACCGGCAATACAGCCTCTTTTTTAAATGTTGATCTAGTGCTTCATGATCATGGTGGTGCAGTACATTGTTTGTTTTGTTTGTTTGTTTGTTTTGTTATTTGGGTTTTATCAACAGCAAGGCCGAAGATAAAGAAAGCAGCTAAATGTACT
Organism: Ictalurus furcatus; assembly: GCF_023375685.1. NCBI lineage: Eukaryota > Metazoa > Chordata > Actinopteri > Siluriformes > Ictaluridae > Ictalurus > Ictalurus furcatus. The sequence continues at coordinate 14,300,446 of NC_071257.1, read as the reverse complement.
TTGTCCGAAAATATTTAAAACTAGATAAAGTTGAAGGTCTTTCTGAAAATGTATTTTGCTTTAATGGAATTATTTTCCGTTAACACTTTGACTGCAAAAGATCTCCACTCGGCTAGTTTAGAGTCAGCTCTGTGGTGCTGCCCACTTCAAATAGACCGATCCAGACTTGTTTTCAGATACCACTGAGGCCAGAGTTAAATATCCCAGTGGATGCTGTAGATATCGCATGGTTTATTCCTCGTGGTATTTCAGGTAGTTGTTATTTGCTGCTGCTGTTACCCCTGACCTGCTCATTAGGGATCTAAAGCTACCCCCAGTTTCTTTAAAGCTTCTAACAAGCGTGTACAATATTTCATTACACCCAAGTCGTGGTGATTAAGTGGGTCTATGTTGATTGACGTTATTTGCATGAACAGTAAACAGTTTTGTGATGTGAATTAAACGGTTATGGTAGTAAGCCTCAACTAGTGCGTTTGTTGTAATGCAACACGTGTTTGTCGAGCTGACTGTACTGGACTGTGTCCGAATCCTAATGGTTTTCCTTGTCCTTTAATAAGTGCACTACATAGGGAATGAAATAATGGGGTTTTGCGCTATATTGCAAAACACAGCCTGTACTTTGGTCACGAATGTCAGTGATTTTCTTATAGACCGAGCAGTTAGCAAAGTATTTGCCTGTATCTTTGGGAAAACTGCAACGCCCGGTTCAGAACACGTGTCCTGTTACAACCCAATAAACTGACTGTTGACGTCGGCAAATCTCGGGTGAAATCTCGCGTTATTATGGATGCCGCCCGAATTTCCTGACGGACGGAACATTCCAAGCGTCGTGATTGGTTGTTCTGCACTGGGGCGCAACAACATGCGGAAGTAGAAGCGACGTCACTGCTGAGGCGACCACATGTTTTCTTTTCCGCATGTTGTTTAACCGCATGCTTTGCTTTTCTTTTTCATAATTTCTGCAACATGTGCACAAAGTTTACAAACACAATACAACAGTTCAGTACATCAATGCAAGGCATGATGAAGATAACTAATTAAAAACTTATTTAAAAAATAAGTACTCGCCTACAAGAGTTCAGGCTACCGTTGTTAATTGTAATAATCTTCAGCACAAAAATAAGTATAAAAGTAAGACAAATAAATCCCCTTAACAGACGAGTAAAACTCCTCAGAGAATAGTGTTAAACTGTAAAGTAAAAAGGACACTACGTTATATACTAGTGAAATCAAAACCATTGTAAACATCCAATGAATTTGTCTAATCCAATAATCGATTGTTTTCCATCAGTGGCTGGCACTTGAAACTCCTTAGCTCATAACTAAAATGGTAAACACAAACAAATTACCTTTTTTCTTTCATCTGCATTTCATCACATTTTTGTGTGTTTCAAAATCAGGCTGCATTCAACTGTGTGTTGAGCATTGAACACTGGCCAGTCACAACAGTTGGAATACTATCTGAGACTTCTTGGCCCAAAACTTTAATGAGAGCCACATCAACACACATCTCTCCTGAGTTTCGGCCCCATAATAATTGAAGCCCACACAGAGAATTTTTAACGGACAGTCACAGCCACTAACTATGGGGTCATTCTGAACAAAAGTTCTGAAGTACTTTAACGGTTCCTTCTCAAGAGTCTTTTTTGAAATGGATTGCCTGGCATACTTTGTTGATAAAGTCCAGTTGAAAAGTTGAGGCATGATAAAAAGGAAGTTCAATCACAAATGGTATTGGATTTATATTTGGTGACCATTTTACAGTGTCTCATGGAAAATAAATGTTCATTTCTTCACATACAAGATAGATGGCTTCAGCATGTGTGTAATGTACATTACATGGAAAGGCAGTTTACAATTGTGAATAACTATACAGCTGGTTATTCACTGGTGTAAATGGCCTTTCTACCTGGTTCTGCATCATTATGTTAAAAGCGAACATTAACAACTGAAACCACTGTTAATGACCAATTGAGCATGATCACTGTACTTAAATTTTTTTTCATCTAAACCCCCAGTCAGCAGTTAACAAGTCACTTTTCTGTATTTGCTACATCACTTTATCACCCCTTTTGTTTGTTTTGCTATTGGTTGTAATCATTTAGTTGAAGGTGACCTTTACAACAGGGTTTGATTTTTACTCCACAGTCAGAAATTCTACAGGAAGGTCTATGCAGTTTGCAGCACAATGGTCTGGACACTGGAGATGTACTTGAAGCCCTGCATGGCTGTCTGGATCCATCCATTCTGTCAATCTTTGAAGACTCTACAAATGGAGAGGTAAAGCCATATTTTATTGCATATATAGAGGGGAAATGGGCAACGTACATCATTCTCTGGTTTTTAATTACAGTGTCTTATTGTATGACTTATATTCTGGTAGATTTAATCCAAATACCTTGTGTTTTCTTGTTTAGGTTAAAAGTGGTGTTGATGAAGAAAGTGAGACAACACTGCTCACAGCTCTCACTGAAATACTTGACAATGTAGATGATGAAAACTTGTCTCCTTTTGACACTCTACCTGACATGGAGGTTTTGCAAGGGCAGAGGGGCCGTGAGCTTTCACCTGTGAGTATGCAGCTCTTTCCTTTCTAATGCTGGTGCTAAACTCCAAACAACAAAAAGCTGTCTGTACTCTGAAAAAAGAGATATACTTGTGGCAGTTTGGCCCGGTTCATCTAGTTTCCTAAAAAGACATCTTTTGTCATGTTTTGTTGTTGTTAGCATACACACAGAGAGTCTGTGTGTAACTCAAGACAATCAGTCTATTAGTTTGAATTGATGTAGACATGTCACTAACCTTTCTTGTCGTGTGTGTGTGTGTGTGTGTGTGTGTGTGTGTGTGTGTGTGTGACACTGCAGAGACATAATGGTGGTGAAGATGGTGCTGCTAGTTTTTCTGAACTTATACGAGATTTGGATGTATCATCTGAATTGGACTGGTGCCTTCCCATATCCCTAGAGCAGGATGGAGAGACTGTGTCTGTTACTCTCAGCGATTTGGTCAAGCACATGCACCCGTATGCCATGACTTTGTGTGTAGAAGGGGAGGAACAGCTCCTTCCTGAAGGAGGAATCATTTTGGAGGTGATGGATAAAGGAGAACATGGGGAACCCATTCTTGCTATCCCAGACCTGGGCTTTCCCCTATCTCTTGATAGTATAGAAGATGAACAGAATATTCCTGAAAGCAGAACAGAAAAGGTTACGTGTAAACATGAAGACACTCCATCAGAGGTGGCCCTCTCTAAGATTTCACTGGTCAGAGACAACAAAATGGGGAATGTAAAAATTAAACAACCTAAGAAAGAGTCACCTGAAAAAAGGCTCTTGAAAAAGAAAAAGAAATGGAAAACTGAAGAACCCAAACCTGTTGACGGAAGAGTGTTAAGGAGCATGTCCTCTAATGAGGCAGTTGAGGAACCCAGTAAGGAAGGGGAAGAACAAAAGAGGAAGAAAAAGGTCACATTTGCACCTGTGCTTACTGTAGATGAGAAGAAGTGTCAAGTTAAATCTTCAGAGGTGAAGACAACTGAAGTACAGGTGCCTATTCCTTCTTTCACCATAACCACCACAGCAAATTCACCATCAAATCAAGTCTGTACTGATGTCATAAAACCAAAACACTTTCATGTCCCTGAGGAAAAAGCCACACCTGGTGAACTACCTAGTGACAAATGTAGTGAAACTGCTGTGCCTTCCGAGCAGCAGCCTGGAGTCAGCCAGCCAAGGGAACCCAAGCAAAAATCACTCAGTTTACAACAGTACCGTCTTCTTCGCCAGCAGAAAAAACCAACTCCTCTGGAGAATGTGGGTGACAACAGTACTAAATGGCCTACTTTACCAGAAGCACCCAAGGAACTTCCTCCAATCCCCTGCCTGCCTGACCCCAGCCCTAAAGACCCACGTCGTGCAGTCTCCACTCCTGTGAAAAAGGAGTTTGTCCCTGAAATCATGCCCGCCTGGCAGCCAAGAGGCCCTGGAGCACCCCCGACTCCTCAGGCTTTGCTGGTTCCACCAGCATCAATGTTGGCTGCCTCTAAAAAACCTGTGTCCTGTAAGTCAGTTTCTCCAGCTCCCACAAAACCTCTAGAAAATGTTGCCACATCCACAGGCTCCTCCACACAGCCTAATCCTCAGAAACCACCTGTTCCAACCAATATGCCAGAGAACGCTATTCCCAACAAGGTATCTCAGGCTGCTAAGCAGGCATCAGCTGCAATTACACTATCACCACCAATGGCCACTAAAGTTAGAGAAGCTCAGAATCCGCATGTAGCTGAGCAGGCAAAATGTTTACAAAATACCCCCTCTGCTTCTTATCAGGTTACAGTGACTCAATTATCAGCCCTCTCTAAGGATCAAGAAATCTCACAAATTCAGGTTGTGCCTGAAATCACCACAATCACTACAAGTACAAAAATTGATACCTCTAAGGCTGCTTCTCATAATCTTAATGTTGCAAGTGTAGCTGAGCAAATGCTGAAAGTTTCTGTGCCTAAACCAGCAAAACCCACTCAGTCAGTCAGTGCTACCAAGCCTACTGTCGCCTCCCAACGTCATGTTGCACCCATAGCTCTTCAGCCTTTCTCATCCGCTCCAATTCAGGCCAGAATTATGAAGCTGGCAGAGCAAATGAGGATGGCTTCTGTTGCAGTACCTAAACCAAAGAACCCTACTGCAGAGCTTATAGAGTCATTCACCAGTGAAATTGGTAAGCATAGTTGCAGAGTAAAACAAGTGACCAGTAAAGTTCCTTACAACAAAGACTAGAACTCACCGTGGTCTTTTTTTTTTTTTCCTTCACCCCCAGGTATTGAGGCTTCTGACCTCACCAGCCTTTTGGAGCGGTTTGAAGAGACTCAGAGTAAGTGATTGTTTTAACATGCCAAATGAGTACAACATGATAAAGACCAAGTTTAATGCCTACCAACACCTCACTCACTTTTGGTTATGCTTATTTCCATATTTGATAACAAAAACATACTCAACTATTGGTTGATGATATATTTTATAACATTTAACATTCTATAACATCATATAACATTAGGATACCTTGTGTGAACCTTTAGCTGTCTTTGGCCAGCACAGAGATACTTTTCTTTAAATTATGTCTCGGACAGTTGACTCTATGTAACTAACTTGCTCAGAATGCTCAAATACAAATTTAAAGATACATTTCTCATTGCATAGCTGAACAAGGAAAGTGTGCTTGCATGTAGAGGAGCTACCTTTTTTTACCATTCTAAAAGCGGATGTAATGTAGTTGTGAGGAGGGGCTGTGCCTCTTGGAGAACCCCCCTGTATGGCTGGAACAGCTGCTGTGACCTCATATTCACTGTGCTTCTGGAATTCTGTACTGTTTGCAAATTCAGTTTCACTCTGAGTGAGCTGTCTTTTTGTCTGGGTATTTGTGCCAGCACATGCTTGCTTGCCAGTATACAATATAATAAAATTGTCCTCTGAATCAAGACTCATGTTATTTAGACGCACATTTTACACAGTAGTATACTGAATCTGAAGGAATCGTTCATAACAATCCCTGCATTTGACAAGAATGTAATGTGAGGGCAAGGACCAGAGAGCCTGCTCTGACCCTTGATATTTACCACCTTCCGTTTCCTTTCCAGCCAAAGAGGAGCAGAATGTGCCGGATGTCTGTGGTAGAGCAGCTGCTGTAGGAAACTCCAGGTGAGTATGGTGCAGTTTTGGACAGAGGCAGGAGTTACCCTACAGCCCTAACGCTGCTCCCACACCAAACCTTCTCTGTTTGTGTGTATGGTTGCGTTTTGGTTTTACCAAGAACAGCCAAATATGGCTCCGGACTACAGACGTGGATGACATTGAAAATTCAGTGCGTCCACTGAAACAGTCTACATTTTAATTAGGAATGGCCTCTTGTTTCATGTCAGTGAGTTTTGAACCTCATTGTGATGGCATGTCTGCTGCCTTTGCAGTGTGGAGCAGCATGCAGAAACCACAGTGCTCAAAAAAGCTTGCAGTCCTGATCTGGGCAGCACAGCAGGTAAATAATCATCAATGACCAAAAACAATCATTTACCTTAAAGGGCATTTAATATTTATTTATTGTATTGTATTGTATTGTATTGTATTGTATTGTAACGGCTGTATCTGTCTTTAATTCTTCCCACTCTTCCTTGCTGTATAGGCCTTACTCCACCAGCCACACCTCCTCACCAGATGTGGAAGCCCTTGGCACCAGTTGCATTATTAGAAAAACCAATCAAGTCAGAAAAACCCAAGTCAACTCCATCTAAGACCATTCAAATAGAGCCACTGCCTTTGCCTGCAGGCAGGCTCCAGTGCAAGCCCCAGACTTCTGTTACTCTTGGACAGATCCAGCCTTTTTCTCTAGACCACGATTACTGTCTCCTTTCAAAGGAACCATCCCAGAATGAGCTGGCTAATAAGCAACAACCAAACATAAAGTCTATTGCGCTGCCCTCTGCAAACAACAAGGCATCTGCAGAGACTGGATCTAAACTCCTTTCAAACACCACCATTAAAGAAAGCTTTCAGGAAAATGTCAAATCTCAGCACCTTGTATGTGGGAGTCAGTCTAAGAGGGAGGCCTTGACCACCACAGGCATTGTGACCCCGGATGCTTCTCCAGAAAGGCTGGATTCTGAAAGATATCAGGGATATTCTGAACGTTCCCCCAGCCCATGCCACCAGAAGAGAGGTCGCACACAGAGAAAATACAGAACACGGTTACCTAGCAGGTCTAGATCCACATCAAGCAGTTCTGGATCTTCCGGATCACGCTCACCACCCAGGAAAAGGTTGATTGATTTTGATCATCTGTTTAATTCTTGTAATTATGACTTTAAGCTACCCATATTCCCTTTGCATGGAGTATTGCTTCTTTTTTAACTCAATGTTTTTTTGCATAGATATAGGTCTCGCAGCGCCTCCAGATCTCCTTCAAGATATCGTACCCATTCCCGCTCATCATCTCCTCGCCAGCGCAGATACTCGTATTCCAGCTCCGGCTCTGATTCTTGGAGCCGCAGTCGTTCTCGGTCCCGATCACATTCTCGGTCTCCCTCTCGCAGGTTTCCTCGCTGGGACACTCTTCATGGGTGAGAATTGTTGTGCATCTGTATGATTTTACTTTTTTATTTATTTTATTTTATACCAGTGTAATTTTTTGGCAGGTGGTACAATCAAAAAGGGAGTGCTAGAACTACATAATGTTTATGTACTTTGTAGTTTAATCTTTGCATTTTTAATATTACACACATAGCAGCTCACATTCACTTAAAATATGCTTAGTTTGTTAACTGATATTCTGACTTAAAATAATAAGGTTTACTATTCTGTCATCTTTTCTCTTGTAGCCGTAACCAGAGATCTAACTACTGCTATGATTTAAAACCTCATAACGAGGAAATTAGAAGATACAAGGAGAAGGCTATTGTAAGTATATGGCTGATTCTAATAACGGGAAGTAAATGTAATTTATACTGTACAAACTTTTACTGAGTCTTCAGTAAAAATGTCTGTGCTGACTTCAGGAGGAGCGTAGAGTTGTTTATATTGGTCGTATTCATGGAAGCATGACCCGTAAGGAACTGAAGGAGCGCTTCTCATACTTTGGGGAGATTGAGGAATGCACTGTACACTTTAGAGAGCATGGGTGAGGGAAAAATGACCATTTACGTTCCCTGATTGCTGACAATGTAAATAATAAATGAATTTTTTTGTTGTTTTTATTGTTAACTGTCAGTAATTGTAATAATATTTTTATTGTAGAGACAACTATGGCTTTGTCACATACTACAACACAAAGGATGCATTTAATGCTATTGAGAATGGAAGCAAGCTGCGGCAGCCAAATGAACTTCCATTCGATCTGTGCTTTGGAGGCAGGAGACAGTTTTGTAGGGCTAGTTATGCTGATTTGGGTGAGTTGTTGTTTTTTTTATTACTATTATTGTCTTTTTACAATACTATTATTTACACAGGAATTAATTTGTAAGCATGTGATCCTGGATTAATTTGGTCCTAGATTTCAGGTCAAAAATATTCCACTGGGGAATAGATAAGGATAATTTGTAAGGGCAAGAAGCATAATCTGCTTAATATGAACACTCAAATACACACACAATAAAGTGTGTCTTTTTCACAATAAAGATATATGAAGTCCCAGGTTGATCTGTTTTTTGTTGGGTTTTTTTCCTTCTTTTTTTGTGTTCTTCAGCCCTTTTAAACCTTTTGTTTACAGGCAACACAATCCAAGTAATGGTTTTTGAGCTGTACCAACTATATTGCCAATTAAGTGAACCTTGTACAATAATTCCATATCTCACTTTATAATTCCAGGATTAAGCTTACATTACTTAAAACTTGTAGGGGAAAAGAACACAAGACTTAATTTCTATTACAAATAAACTGATATGTTTTCTTCCAGATTCAAATCGTGACTTTGATCCAGCCCCTGTGAAAGGCAGGGTTAATGCACTAGACTTTGACACTTTACTAAAGCAAGCTCAGAGAAACTTGAAAAGGTAACACTTGAGGAAAAGAGGAAGACTGGAATCATATCATGTATTACCTCAGTGCTATGCACAAACCTTCCAAGTGCTGCCATTAAGTTCATGGAATTTTCTTTTTCTTATTTGTTTTTTTTTCTTCTGCAAGCTTACACCTTCTATTGAAGTGAAGATTTGTATGAAAAATTAAAAGATTAAAAAAAAAACTGAATAACATAAAATGATAGTCACGATTTTTTAAAATGAAGAATTTATTTAAATGCTTATACTAAAATGTTGGATGCATTTTAAGTATTAATGATGAGAGGATGGATTTACATTGCTGAAAATGTAGCCCAGTCCAAATAAACCCATACAAGAACTTGGATGTGCTTTATTTATTATTGGTTTTGAATTTTGCTGTCCAAATCTTGTAATGTGTCAGTTTGTAGTGTTTGATTAATGAATCCAGCCTGAAATGTCAAGGGTTGTGCAGCAGCCACCTGATTTAGTATAGTGGGATGCTGTGAAGGTGAGATTTTGATGGTGATAGATTTATGTGAGAATGTGAGGAAGAGAGGGAAACTGGTACTGGAAAGCCACAGTGCTACACATTTCACTGTATTTTTTCCATCCCATCTCCCATCTGATTCCACTGTCCAGCTAATAAAGAAGTAATAACTCAGATTGCTGTAGTAAAAAGCTATATTTTGGATACAGTAACTATATGCTGATGTGTACACACTATAGCTCACTTCAAGGACAATTATGCTAAAGTGTTTGAAGTTGCATTTAACACAATTGTGTGAGTAATAATTTTAGACTAACAAAGTGCATCTATGCATAATTGCAGATGAGTAGGTACATAATGATGTTGGCACTAAATATATTTTAAAGGGAATCTCCACTAATAGTTCAACTTCACTTAGAATAGTGTGACACACACTGTGTGTATGTGTGTGTGTGTCACAGAGACATGCAAGTAAAATCTGTCACATTTGAAGAAAAAGATTGTACCTTGGCCATATTTGAATGTGTGTAAGTATAGTTGAATTAACCTTTTTTCTAACAAAATAACTAAGAATTTAGTACTCTACAACCCCCCTTACCAACATGACAGCACTAAATCTATAATGATAAGATTAAAAAATACAAAGTAATGAATGAGACTCCTCAAAATGAATTGTCAGATCCTTGGCTTTCTTTTATGGACGCCCATTAAGACCAATCAATCATCACTTGAATGCCACAGACTATTTGAGTATTATAGCTGACCATGTGCATCTCTTCATGGCCACAATTTAGCCATTTTCTAATTTCTACTTCAGCATGACAATGCACCATGTCACAAAGCAAAAGTCATCTCAAACTGGTTTCATGAACATGACAATGAGTTCAATATTCTTCAGTGACCTTCCCAGTCACCGGATCTGAATCCAATGCACTTTCAGGATGTGGTAGAACGGGAGATTCCCAGCATGAAAGTGCACCTGAAAAATCTGCAGGAATTGAGTGATGCAAACATGTCAATATGGACCAGAATCTCAAAGGAGTGTCTTCAGCATCTTGTGGAAACCATGTTGTGAAGAATTGAGGCTGTTTTGAGAGCAAAGGGAGGCGCTACCCAGTATTAATATAGTAATAAAGAAAATACCTAATAAACCTAGTAAAGTGCTCAGTGAGTGTAAATGCTCAGTTGGCATAGCGGTCAAAACCATAGAGTAATCAGTGGTAATGCCAATAATAGGTTGTAAATTCACCCCTCATAAAATCGCATATTAATAGCATTTTAGCCGGTCGATTAGAAAAAGTTTCTAATGTAAACGTGTGTCAAACAGCACAGTCTACGACGATAATACAATCACACGCTCCTCGTTTCTTGCGTTTGAACTGTGGCGCGTCACACTGACCACTCCTTTTATACTGCCTACAGGAGGGAGACTTCTTTTTCATTTAAGGTGTATCGCTCTTCCTGGTTTATATTTTCAGATCCCGCGAACTGGTTACAACCAGCATAACCGCATCTTAATACATAATTTACACTGTATTATTTTCAAATGCACAAAGAACCCATATAATTCTTGGCGTTTCGTATTATCTACATTTTCACAGTGAGACTTTTATGAATGCACGTACTTAGCGCAGAGACTTTAATATACAGATGTGCACATCGTTCAGTTTCCGGTTTGAACAAATGATACTTTTCGTTCTTCACGGTGACAAAATATTCTTGGGGGGGACATAATTTCTTGGTTTTAATTAATTCGGTTTAACTAAGCTGTAATAGCCCGTATAATCTCTTTAACATAACCTATGAGTGTAGAGTCTTGTCGCGTTTGAGCGTCTTTGATAAAGCTTTCTGTTTTTGACTGTTAAACCAGCGGTGACTGGTTCGAACTGGCCCAGTGAGTCTGCGCACTGAGTGTAAACAGGAAGAGAAAAAAAATAGGCTGTTAACGGGACGCGAGATTTAATCGGTTGCGACTGTTTTTAGTAATCAACTAATTTCGAATTCTGTGCACGAAGGATTATTTATCCGTGCAGGCATATTTGTTAAGAAATATGTGTCCTGCAACAGAACAGTGACAATAACGTCTGCTCGAGGAAAGCGCTATCTAACGTTAATCTTCAGTTGCTTGGCTAGCTAGCAGCTCTGGAGAGGATTTTGACGCTGAGGTATATCTTGTTAGCTGCATGGCTACATAAACAGATGCATGAGTGGGAAAGACAGACTTTTCGCTGTAAAGTTACTTTATAAATAGTGCTAACTTGTCATAGCGACAATACGTTTAAAATCCGTATCCTCCAAGCTGGCTAACGTGCTATCTAGCGAGCTAAGTTACTGCGCTGAGCCACTTCTCAGAAAGACGAACGCTTCAGCATTAGTGACATTTTATTAATCTGCATTAACCGCTTCTGGAAATGGTTCAGAAAGATAAAATAGTGGAATTGTCCCAGTCGGACCCTGAGCCGTGTCCTGCAGGGACAGAGGTCGGTGTGGTGGATGTCCAGAGCTCGGTGGAAGAGCACAGTGTTGTGGCTGAGAGAACAGGCCGCAGGAAATTCATCAGCGGTGTTGTTGAGGGTGAGTTCACAGTCTTACACAGCTCCATTGTTTACGTTCACATGAGATGTATTTCACACAGCACTAAACACTAAATAATCATTTCTGTCACGCAGCGCGTATTTAAACAAGGACTTCTGGTGCCAGCAACTAATTTGTGTCATTAACCTGAGTGTTATGCAGAGGGTGGAAATCTTTCCAGTATGTTTGGTTGTGTGAAAACCCTATTTTCCCCCTCTTCTGTTTTTACTAGGTTTTTATGGTCGACCATGGACAATGGAACAAAGAAAAGAGCTGTTTAGGAGGTACTGTCCACTGACCGCTGCAAATACAGTAACGTGCTTAATAGTAAGTGTATTGTTTGAACACTGATGTATATGAACCCCTTTTCCTGATTTTCCAGACAGCAGAAATGGGGTTTGAACACGTATCTGTATGCACCTAAAGACGACTACAAACATAGAATGTTCTGGAGAGAGATGTACTCTGTGGAGGAAGCGGGTAACATCTGTTGTTGTTTACTGTGTAAACCAAGAATGTTGCCTAAAAGATTACTGATGTGCTGTTAAATTTTAATCAGATGGTGGTTATAATTTTGTCATCTTTCCTTTAAAGAGCAACTTATGATATTGATAAGTTCTGCAAAAGAGCATGGAATTGAGTTCATTTACGCCATATCACCTGGCCTGGATATAACCTTCTCAAACCAGAAGGAGGTCTCTACACTGAAAAGAAAGTTAGACCAAGTAATGCAGTTTTATTAATTTATTTTATTATTTTTTTTAAATCAAATATGTTTATTTTTATACAGTATAACTCCCCCCTCCCACCCCTCTCTCACTAATACTCTGTTGTTCATACAGGTCTCTCATTTTGGGTGCAAGTCCTTTGCTCTACTTTTTGATGACATTGATCACAACATGTGTCCGGCTGACAAAGAAGTATTTAGCTCATTTGCACATGCACAAGTTTCTATTACCAATGAGATCTACCAGTATCTGGGAGAGCCTGAAATATTTTTGTTTTGCCCCACAGGTAGAATGATTGTTCTTTTTATTGGTCTGTGAAAGAGGCACATTTGTCATCTCTGTTCTGTTTGCTTAATTTTACATCTTGCACTTTTCAGAATACTGTGGAACGTTTTGCTACCCAAACGTGGCCCAGTCGCCTTACCTGCGTACCGTTGGTGAAAAACTGCTGCCTGGCATTGACATTTTGTGGACAGGTAAGGTTTTTACTGATAATTAATATACACAGATAATGTGTGTAACGGTTTGTATTTTAGTGCTAAGCTTGTCTTGTTTCTTTGTCTGTTTGTTTGTTTTAAGGTCCAAAAGTAGTTTCTAAAGACATAACTGTAGAGTCTATTGAAGAGGTGACAAAGATCTTGAGGAGACCTCCTGTAATCTGGGACAATATTCATGCCAATGACTATGATCAGAAGCGTTTGTTCCTTGGTCCTTATAAAGGCAGGTCCACTGAATTGATCCCCCGGCTAAAAGGAGTCCTCACCAACCCAAACTGTGAATTTGAGACAAACTTTGTAGCAATTCACACATTAGCAACGTGGTATAAGTCTAATATGAATGGAGTGAGAAAGGATGTCGTCATGAGTAAGTATCATTATAATGAAGCTATTTGAGACTTAATTCAAGCCTTTATTGTAGTTTGATTTACATTAGGTTGTGTTTTGTGGGATTTCTTCTGTAGAATATCACAAAAAGATAAAATTGTCGGTAAAGGTGACGTACTTTATGTTCCAGCATTGCTGGAATTAAAGAAAACTGGACAACTTCAGCTGTGTGGTCTTGCTTGACATGAATAGTATGACTAGGTAGCTTGGATGTGTACATGAGTAGCTTTTGAATTTTTTTATTTTTATTTTTTTATATAACTTTAAACAAAGGCCACCAGTTTGTAAAGAATGATGGCAATAACCACTTTGCATTTTCTTATTTGTATTTACATCCTTCTTTTTTAATTTATTATGTAATAAATAATTCTAATAATTTTTGAGGTGTCTACATAATTGCTCAAATGTGTAAATGCACGGCTCTGGCTGATTATTGGAAATATACACGTTCTCTCTTCATCACGTGTTTTCTCAGCGGACAGTGAAGACAGCACAGTGTCCATTCAGATAAAGTTGGAGAATGAGGGAAGTGATGAGGAGCTGGAGACAGACATTCTTTACAGTCCACAGATTGCCCTTAAGTTGGCTCTTACTGAGTGGCTCAGCGAGTTTGGAGTGCCTCATCAGTACAACAGTAATTGCCATTGTTTGCTAGTAGTTAACACTGAATGTTCTGTATACAGTTAGAAATGTTGATTTTAGGGAGTCAGTCTATATGTTGCTCATGCCACGTATTTTAACAGGCCGTCAGGGAGCTCACAGTGGCCCGAAGAGTGCCTCCACCGATGTGCCCTCAATGACTGCACCCTCTCTAGGATCCTCCACTACAGTAACCACAGTTTTTCAACAGCCCATCATGAGCCCTGCTGCTCCCCTTACTGAGGAACCACACACACTGCACAAAGAGGAGGAGGAGGAGGTGGAGGTAGAAGTAGAGAAGAAGGATTCAGATGAGGAGCCCATGGAGATGGTGTTGGAGAAACAAGATGAAGTCGAGGATGCCAAGAATGTCAATCAGATCCTCACAAAAATTGTTAAAGCTGCTATGACTGAGGATCTCAAACCTATGGACACTGATAAGGAGAGTATATCAAAGACTCCAGAGATGTCAGTTCAGGAGGACTCCAGCAGTGACATTGCACCCATGCAGACTGACGAGCAGCTGAATAAAGATATGTTTGTTCCAGGACCCGACGAGAAACCGCTGTACACCGCCGAGGCACTCACACTGGATGACCTGTCTCTGCTGGCAGAACTGTTCTACTTGCCATATGAACACGGTCCTAAAGCAGTGCAAATGCTCAAAGAATTCAACTGGCTCAGGGCTAACACCAGCATTGTTAGTGTGAACTCCAAATGCAAGGACTCAGAGAAAGTAAGTGTTCTAGACAAAATGGACCGTAAATAGTCCTGTCTCATAACCTAATCCACTTCATCTCTTGGTGAAATTTAGAGCACAGATCACTGTGTAAGTTTCATCATGTGGTGATCCCAAATGTTTGACTTGTTTATAATGATGAAGAGCTGAAAATTGTATTACTTTACTGAATGTCAGTAACAATTTTAAACTTTCCTGTTATTGTTGTGTTGTGGAACACTTTATACTTTTTTTCTTTTAGGTTTGGGGTCATTACTTTTAAACCATTCCATTACTTGAGTATAATTACTGTATCAAGTGAATGGAAATAGGATGAAAACCGAGAACTACAGTGCATCAAAATGGAGGAAATGCAGCCTCTGTTTTGACCACTTGGTGGTGTTTAAAAAAAAAAAAAAAAAAAAAAAAAAAAGTCTCATTGCAGGAAGTAGTTTTTCTTTTTGTAGTTGTTACTAAACGTTTTGCTTTATATTGATTTGAGATTTGTGCTTCTGTCAGGTGACTGAATGGCACACCAGAGCAGAAAATTTCGAGGAGATGTGTTGCGCCGTCATGCAGATGTTCACCAGACTCTCCAACTCAGCCAATCGAACCATTTTGTATGATTTGTATCCCTATATCTGGGATATAAAGAGTATCATCTCTATGGTGAAATCATTTGTCCAGTGGTTAGGTAGGTAAGACTATGTTCATTTTTTTTATTTTTTTTTTTAAATGGGACTGCTGGGGGTCATTATACATTAAGTACACACATAAGTAAACTATAACCTGGGGATTAGCTTTTCAAATTGTGACATTCATTTAGTTTAGAGTCAAGAATATAGAAAATCAGGAACGTATCAAGAACAGATGCCAAAACATATTTTTAGACATAATCAGGTAAATTATCACTTGAGTTTAAGCTAGTATATGGGACACACACATACCTACTATATTCTTTCAAATTATCTGCATCGGCATCAGTTTTCTTAGATTAGAATATTTATTAAAAATATACATCTATTAAACCTTAAACAGGCTTATATGACTTTGTTGCTTTACGTTTTTTCCCCATTTTTTTTTTCCACTGGTTTTTAAATACTGTTTTTCTCTACTGACTGAATGCTGTCTTCAGTGCTAGGCTGTTCTCCATTTGTTTTCCAGTTTAATGAAGTAAAAAAAAAAAACCTGTATAAATATAGAGATTATAATTTATTTGGCTATGGATTGAGTTGCCAGTGTGGTTTCTGCTGCTTGCTGTGTGTACAGTATGATTGTGCGTTAACTCAGCAACACCTGCTGGCATTTTTTCGATCAAGGGCCTGATCGTGATGGAAAGTTGATCCTTTACACCCTAGCGCGCTGCGCATGCGAGCTTGAAAAGCGAGACAGGTGTGTAAGGCTATTCTGGTGCGATTTCATTTAATAATACAAGAAGTTATTGGGGCAAGACATTGAGCAAATCAGTACAATGTAATATCCACACAAAACTGATGAATGCTTTACTCTAACTGTACTGATCTGAGCTTAGACAGTACACCTTAATAAGTGTGTCCATACATAAACCACTCAGCCATAACGTTGAAACCACTGGCAGGTATAGTGAATAACATTGATTATGTTGTTATAATGGCACCTGTCTCAAGGGTGTTGTTCTTGGGGTTCTCGAAGTTGATGTGTTCGAAGCAGGAAAAATGGGCAAGCATAAGGATCGGAGCGACTTTGATAAGGGCCAAATTATGATGGCTAGACAACTGGGTCGGCGCATCTCCAAAACAGCTGGTCTTGTGGGGTGTTCCTGGTGTGCAGTAGTTAGCATCTACCAAAAGTGGTCCAAGGAAGGACAGCCAGTGAACCAGTGACAGGGTCATGAGCGCCCAAGGCTCATTGATGCATGTGGGGAGTGAAGGCTAGCCCGTCTGGTCCGATCCCACAGAAAAGCTACTGTAGTGCAAATTGCTGAAAAAGTTAATGCTGGTTATGATATATAAAGGTGTCAGAACACAGTGTGCATCACAGCTTGATGCTAATGGGACTGCATAGCCACAGACTAGTCACAGCGCCCATGCTGACCCCTGTCCACCACCGAAAGTGCCTACAATGGGCACATGAGCATCAGAACTGGACCATGGAGCAATGCAAAAAGGTGGCCCGGTCTGATGAATCACGTTTTCTCTTGCATCATGTGGATGGCCGGGTGTGCTTGCGTCACTTACCCGCTCGGTACAATGTTCTGTTGGGACACCTTGGGTCCTGACATTTATGTGAATGTTAATTTGACACCCTTTCATGGCAACAGTATTCCCTAATGGCAATGGCCTTTTCCCCCCAGAATAATGCGCCCTGCCACACTGCAAAAAATATTTAGGAATGATTTGAGGGACATGACAAAGAGGTCAAGGTATTGACTTGGCCTCTAAATTCCCCAGATCTCAATCCGAACAAGCATATGTGGCATGTGCTGGATAAACAAGTCCGATTCATGGAGGTCCCACCTCGCAACTTGCAGGACTTAAATGATCTGCTGCTAATGTCTGGGTGCCACATACCACATCACACCTTCAAAGGTCTTGTGGGTCAGTTGTTTTGGCAGCACAAGGGGACCTACACTATATTGAGCAGATGGTTTCAATGTTATGGCTGATCGGTGTAATGCTGTGTATAAAAAAAAAAAAAAAAAAAAGATCCATGGCGTAGCAGAGTTGGTTTGAATAGAAAATATGTAACATTTTTATGCATTGCCCTTTGTAGCCAGTTCCTTTGGGAGCAATGGTCATACAGTGCTGTGAAAAAGTATTTGATTTTTTTTCTGATTTTGTGTATATCTCATACTAAATTGTTTCTGAAATTAAAACAAAGTCTAAGATAAAACAAAGGCAACCTGAGTAAACAAAAAATACAGTTTTTAAATGATGTTATTTATTGAACAAAAAAGTTATCCAATACCAACTGGGCCTGTGTGAAAATGTATTTGCCCCCGTAGTTACTAATTCCCCAAATCATGAAATTGCATTCATAATGGGGTTCAGCTGGACTAGACGCAACCAGACCTGATTACTACAAAGCCTGTTCAATCAAATCAACACTTAAATAGAACTTTTTCAACAGCATGAAGTTGGTTAAAAGGTCTTACTCAGTAACACACTGTGCCAAAATTGAAAGAAATTCCAGAAATGATGAGGAAGAAGCTGATTGTAACCATTCCCAGACTGACATATGTCAAAGCTATTTCAAAGGCTCTGGGACTCCAAAGGACCACAGTAAGAGCCATTATCTCCAAATGGAAAAACTTGGCACAGTAGTTAAACTTCCCAGAAGTGGCCAAAACTACTCATCCAGGAAGTCACGAAAGAGCCAAGGACAACATCAAAGGACCTACAGGCCTCTCTTGCATCAATAAAGGTCACTGTTATTGATTCCACTATCAGAAAGACACTGGGCAAACATGGCATCCATGGAAGAGTGGTGAGGTGAAAACCACTGCTAACCCAGATGAACATTAAAGCTCCTCTGAATTTTGCCAAAACAGACCTTAATGATCCTCAAAACCATTTGGGAGAATGTTCTGTGGATTTATGAAAGTGGAACTGTTTGGAAGACGGAGGTCCCGTGTTATCTGGCGTAAACCAAACACAGAACTCCACAAAAAGAACATCATACCTATGGTCAAGCATGGTGGTGGAAGTGTCATGGTGTGGGGATGCTTTGCTGCTTCAGGGCCTGGGCGACTTGCAATAATTGAGGGAGACATGAATTCTGCTCTCTACCAGAAAATCATAAAGGGGAATGTTTGGTCTCCAGTCTGTAACTTGAAACTCAAGCACAACTGGATTATGCAGCAAGACAGTGATCCACAGCACAGGAGTAAATCCTAGTCCTAGAATTGAAAGACTGATCTCCACTGAAGTGTTTGGTTGCTGCTAAAGGTGGCACAGCCAGATTAGTTTAAGGGGGCAATTAGTTTTTCACATTGGTGATAGGTGTTTGATGATATTTTTGCTTCAATAAATAAATAAACTTTTGTGAAATGTTGTATTTCATTTGAAGATCTAAAAGTATGTAGTATGAGATGTACACAAAAACAGAAGAAATCACAGCAGTGTGTGTGAATAATGATTAATATTATCTATCTGCATTATGGACATGTATGGTTAGAGTACTGGATTCTGTTCCAATTTTTTGTATTTGTCAAAAGGTGATTGAATAATTATAGCACCAGCATGGCCTGGGTTACCTTGGTAACCACATTGCATTCACAGGTTTCTGTCCAGCTATATGACAAAGCAAACACAGCAGGCAGCAACCAAAAACTGGTCAAGCCTCATCTTAGTTCAAAAGAATGGAGGAAACAAACAAGTTAATATATGCTGCACATCAACAATGTCTTTTGAGACATTTAATACAAAACAAGAAATTCTTTCTAAACAAAAGCAGCTTTAACGTATGTGTCTCTCTTAAAAAGAGGTGTCAGTTTGTACTACTGGAAGCCATAGTTCTTGCTATGTGTGGTATAAAAGTGTCCCCTCTTATCATGCATCTGTGCACCACCAGGCAAATGAAGTATGCCTGCAATCCTACCTTATCCTTATCTCCTCTGTTTCCTTGGTCCAAAGCAGTGCAGATGGCAGTCAGTCAGCGCCTCACTGCTGTTGTGCTAAAATTACTTGCTAACGAGCTCTTCTATTGTCTTTTCCCTTCATTATGTACAGATGGAAGAATCCTCAGCACAAGTTTCTACTGCTATTGGATCGACAGTGGACTATGTATGCACTGTGTTAGCGTTTTTAGTGCGATTTTGGGGTGGGAGTAGAGGCGGGGCTTTTGTTTTCTTACTGTTTCCTATATTAAGTAACATTTTCATATGTTTTGGAAAAAGAACAATTTTGAATGAAGTCACATTTGCGCAGCGATAGTTGAAAGCATAAGTGTTAACCCCCAGATTTTTTTTCTGGCAGCTCTAACGTGGTTTTTTTTTCTATCAGTAGGCCTTATTGAGATGGCTTCATGACCAGCCATGGAGCACCACCTTAGGGGAAACATAGTGTCTTAAAGCTCTTGTGTTTCCTGCTCTTACTATTTGATTTAATGTGAAGTTGCATTTCTTAATTTATTGTGTGTACTAATTAACAGCATTTTGACCATCTGAATTCCCCTCAGATGGTGCACATTTGTGCTGTGTCCTGCCATTTCTTCAGAGGATGTGCACTTAAGTATTTGTATGAAATCCAGGTTAAATGGGAGCATGTTGTCTCCTGCATTCTTGCTGCATTTGTCTTGTTACATGACTTTGAGTTCCAGTCCCCATGCATTTGGTGGTGAATAAACACTTTTTTTTTTCTTTTTTTTTTTTTAATCAAAACGGGATAAAGGGATGAGGCTTAGTCGTCAAACGTTTCTCAGACGGTTCACTCTTTCAGCAGCTCTTCTCCCCTTAAAGGGTTCTGGTCTGCCTGTATAATAGCTTAGGCGCTACGTCTAAATTGCTTGAGCTGATGAGCAGTGCTTGTTAGTCATGTGACAAGGCAGATGTAAATGTGACTTCAGATGAGTTGTAGAATTCAGTGGGGCTTCAACAGCTGAAGCTTAATTAATTACTAGCAAGCCACTGATGTTGAACTAACGCAATCTTTAAACAGGCTGCCGTTAATTAAAGAGGGGCATCTTATTAGACAGCTCATCATTTGCAAAAATACTTTCTTTCTGCATTATTTGAAATAAATAATTTGTATCGAGTTTCTTTAGCAAATTAATATTATGTAGTAAATCCTTATCTAATTGTCAACACCAATTATTTTGTTTAACAGTCTGTGATTATAAGGACTATCCTGCAGTACAGATTCCGTTGATGATTTGGCCTTGCATATAATGTTTACATCAGAGATTGTCCCGTTATCAATCTAAGCTTTAGCTGCTTGATCCCCAAAAGACCCGGGTTTTAAGTGTTTTACTTTTGTTTATATTTCGATATAATACTTAATTTTAGTGCACAGACGTATTACCGTTTACTTTTCAATGGAGTGATATGGAAGTAGACACCACTATACCCCATACCCCCTTCCTCCTCATTCTGGCAGAAAGCCCCTCACATAACATTTTCCGCTTGGATCTGATCTCAACAGGGTGTCGTAGTCAGTCCTCAGCACAGTTCTTAAGTGGAGACCAAGAGCCCTGGGCCTTTAGGGGCGGTCTAGCGGGAGAGTTCCAGGTATCCTATATTGAATTCACAGCCAAATGTTAAAAAATGGAGTTTTATTTTTAATTTTATTTCTGGTGTGCTTGCAGAATGTTAAGGGTTGGTCTGTTGAAGGTGAGCTGACAGCTACAACAAAATAGATTAATTAAATCACTTACACTTGACCAGCAGAGTTGTGAATTTGTGCTGAACTGGAATATAAAAGGGATATGAATAGCTTCACAGCCAGTTTTTAAAATGATTGTTTCTTAACACAGCCTAAATTTGGGTTTCTTTCAGCAACTGCCCAAAAGAGATGTGGCTTTTCCCTATGCGCCTGCGACTGCGCAGCATGGCTAGGGTTTATTTTCATGACACCTTATTCCTTTGCAGGAAGCGCAAATGTTATCTGCTGCGCCTGCATCCGCAATACCGCGCTCAGGTGTGCGCCTGCGAGTTCGCCTGCGGAAAGCTCCATGAGCAAATCAAATAGTTTATTTTAAATTCTTAAGCTTTAAGCTGCTTAGTGATTTTTACAGTGATTCCATTTTTACAGTTGTAGTATAAATAATGTTTTGCCCTGATATTTGGTCATGGAGTTTTTGCTTGATGTGTGCCCACATCATTCATTTTCTCTACAGGAAATGCGCAGCGAACACTTGCGATGCCTTTCTGTGGGAAAGGGGCATCTCCTTTAGCCAGTTAAACCTTTCTCAGACCAAGCCTGCAGCCATATGTTCCCTTGTGTATTTGCTTTTGGTTTCTTTAAAAAACATATGAAAAATGCACAGAAAGGTATGAACTTAGCTATGCTGTTTACCTGCTCTTGCTGATCACTGACCAACCAAAAGAGCCAGTACGATCCCATTTTAAAGCACTTCTATCATGCCAGCATTTGGTTACATGTGGTGCTCTTATGTGTCAGGTTGGTTCAGCAGGGGCAGAGGAACTCAGAAGTCTAAGTCTGATTGAAAAACTGCTCAGTCGTTCACTTAAAGCTGACCAAGTACTGATTGTTTTTGCATTGGTCTTCACAGCGACTGTTGCCAATAGATGGGGCAAACGACCTTTTCTTTCAGCCACCACCATCAATGCCAACTTCCAAAATCTATTCCATAAGGCCTTACTTTTCTAAAGATGAAGTAAGTGTTGAATTTGTGTCTTTTTATATGGCACCATTTTGAAAGGCTTCTCTATTAACAGTTCACAGTTGAAATGTGTCGAATTACCCAAGTGCAAAAACCTCCATCCCTCCATCTAAAGTCTAAACATAATTTGTGTACACTGTCTCTAAAGTTATTAAACTTTAATAAGAAAATGAATGTTGAATGTGTTCGTATTCCCAGTTTGCACACTGCTGTTCATTGCAGCACCATTTGATTAATTGTGCTAAATCAGCAGTTTGGTCTATCTGTTAGCCTTCAAAAACTTCATACTGTGTACCTGTGTGTTTGCCTTCTTAGGCTGCTGTCTACAAGATCTGCAGGGAAATGTACACAGAGGGATGTGAGGGTATTCCTTTTCCTGACCAGGAACCAGACCTGATTGGGGACAGGTAACAAATGGATAATTTGGAAAATGGATCATTTTCTCTGCCCAAATAGTTTGATATGAAAAATATTATCCTAATAGTACGATTCACATAGCTCACAAATCAGTATGTCTGTTTGTGTGTAGCTGTATTAACTAGCCGTATCTCTTACACTGTCTGTGGATTGTGTTACGAATTAGAGTAATTGTGTGTCCTTCAGGTTAGTGGGAGGGTTTTTGACACTCAGCCCAGATTACGGCTTTGTCCTGGAGGATGAGGAGGGGATCTGCGGCTATGCCTTGGGCACCGTGGACGTCAAGCCCTTTGTCAAGAAATGCAAGCTGAGCTGGATTCCATTCATGCAGGAAAAGTACAACAAACCTGACTCCGAGAAGGATCTGTCTGAGGCAGAGGTAAGACATGGTCCTCCACACACCTCTCTTCCTTTTATAGCCAATCACTTTAAATGCACAGCATAGTGGGTGGTTGTTTCTGTATTGTTTTTCCCTTCAGAAAATGATGCTAAGCTTTCATGAGGAAGAGGAAGGATTGCCAGACTCATTCCTTAGTAACTTCCCCTCGCTCATAAAGGTGGACATTCATGCCAAAGTGACTGACCCCAGTGTAGCCAAAAGCATGATGGGCTGTCTCCTTTCATCCTTGAAAGCCAATGGTATGGGCTGTGTTATTGTTTGTGTCGGTTTTCCATTAAGTAGAACCTTACTTTCTGTTTTTTAGAATATTAAGCTGTCTTTAGCTGCCATAAACCTGTTAGAGATTTATAGGTAAATGAAACAAAGTTTGAATGTCTTCTTCTGGTCATTCTTTTCTGATCTTCTACTGTTTCCTTTTTCAGGCTCCCATGGTGCCTTTTGTGAGGTCCGGCAAATTGATAAACGGATGTTGGACTTCTATGGCAAACTTGGCTGCTTCGAAGTAGCTAAAATGGAGGGCTTTCCAAAAGATGTGATCATAATGGGAAGGAGCTTGTGAAAGGGAGCCATGTGGAAGCCTAGTGCCCTTGAAAGAACTTGTACAAAGCTACAGTGGTCTGCATGGAAGACCGGGAGTGTGTCTTAATACCCGTTACAATGTTCACATTGGTACCTTTTGGTTGCACTAATTGCAGCCTAGTTTATTTCTATAAAGTGTGCTCTTCAGAAAAATCTGAAAGCATTTAAGGTGCATCTGATGGTTGGTATGCTTTGCAAATCAGAGGGTGTGTGTCTTTTTTTTTTTTTTTTTTTTTTTTTTTTTTTAAATAAATGAGACCCTCTTCTGGTCTAAAAAAACAGCTTGAGCTGGCCCGATGCCATTTAGCCCATTACACATGTGGATGGTTACATTCAAGACATATTCAGTATATTACAGGTTTCAGTGAGTGTATTTAGGTGCAGCACAATCGGCAGATTAAAGCTGCCACTGCACTATTGAGCAGAGTTAATTTTCCATGTCTTTTTACTCTTATTTTCAAAGCTTGAGTGACTATTCAGCAGTACTCTAGAAGTTAAGCAGCTCCATTTTTGCTCCATTTTTCCCCAGTCACAGAATGTTAATGCAGCGTTAGAATTTTCACAGCATCTTTGGATGTTCTCAAAGCAGTAATTCATTGTGCTTTAAGTCATTCATCAGAACTGCTAGGAATGCACATATAAGGAACTTGTATGTCCTTAGAGCTGCATGGACATTATTTTTTTGCTTAAGTGCAAGGCATGTGTATCTTACTGATACCGCTGTGTTTTGGTCTGTTGATTTCATCAGTGTTTAGCAGAATTTTACCCCCCTTCTGAGTTTTTTTTTTGTTTGTTTTTTTGTTCACATACATGATCGGAGATTATGCCAGTTGTGTATTTATATACTCCAGTCTCAACAGTGTGAATATTCCCAACTAAAATTATGTGACTAAAAGAGTCTACTCTAAAACATTTGTGTAATAGGCAGTGATATTAATAATAATCTAAAGCGGGCTGAAAAGACAGCCACATTTGTGATATTTTTGACAGATGATTCTAGTTGCTTGCAGGTCAGTGCCTAAGGTATTAAAACAAAATTTCAGCTATAAAGGAGACTGGGGCAGCATTCAGACAATGTGTTTTTTGTTTTTGTTTTATAGTTATCAGATTAACATTTGTTTATTAGTATGAAGGACTCACATCTTAGTTTTTTCTGATTTGAGCCAATTCCATATACATGGTATATCTCTGATAAATAATAGACTATCTAAATTCAGATTGAGTATAGTAACATCTGATATGGCCTTTGATTTGTGCTTTCTTACACCCTTTCCCCAAATGTCTTGAATAGTGCTTTGTTTTTCCTTGCTTTACTTCAATGTTCGGTTTAAGGAGGTTGAGATTACATTCAAGTGGAAAGGGCTTCATTTGACGGTATAAATACATTTAAGAAATTTCAGTACTTCAAGTTGTAACTATGAATATGTATGTAATATAGTTGTACTTTCTGTAAGGTTTGTATGTAATTAAGATGGTTAGTTACAATAAAGTATGTTAAAAAAAAAAGGATCTCATGCAGGTGTTTTATTGGTGTTTAGTGTTTACTTAATTGGTTAATTCCCATACTATGTAAAATCTTTAGTTTAATTTCTATTTTTAGCAAATTATGAAAAGGTAAATGGGGGAGAGTATAGAGAAATATTTCCTGACTTTTACTTCTAGTTGCAGCATTTCTAGCTTGGGAATGGGAAGAATTTTATCATTACAACAAAGTGACTTGACTCCTTACGATCTATAATTACATCCATCCATCCATCCATCTTCTACCGCTTACTCCTTTTCAGGGTCACAGGGAACCTGGAGCCTATCCCAGGGAGTATCGGGCACAAAGCGGGGTACACCCTGGACAGGGTGCCAATCCATCGCAGGGTACAGAGACACACACACACACACACACACACCCATTCATACACTATGGACACTTTAGACATGCCAGTCAGCCGACCATGCATGTCTTTGGACTGGGGGAGGAAACCGGAGTACCCGGAGGAAACCCCCGCAGCATGTGGAGAACATGCAAACTCTGCACAGACAGGGGCCACAGTGGAAATCGAACCCCTGACCCTGGAGGTGTGAGGCGAAAGTGCTAACCACTAAGATAATTACATCTAGTCAGCCACTATTTTACTTGGAAGTTTACTTTTTTAATCTGGCAAAAGTAAAAATTGTATTGTGGTATACAGGTGCATCTCCAAAAAATTGGAATATCATGGAAAAGTTAATTTTTTTTTTTTTTTGTAATTTAATTAAAAAAGTGGAATTTTTCATATATTCTAAATTAATTACACAAAGTTAAATATTCCAAGCCTTTTTTCCCCCTTTGTTTTAATCTTGGTTACAGCTCATGGAAATCAAAAATCCAGTATCTCAAAGTATTAGAATAAAGAATTTATAACACAGAAATGTCGACCTTCTGAAAAGTATATTAATTTACTTGGTCGGCGCTCCTTTTGCATGAATTACTGCATCAATGCAGCGTGGAATGGATGCAATCAGCCTGTGGCACTGCTGAGGTGTTATGGAAGCCCAGGTTGCTTTGATAGCGGCCTTCAGCTCGTCTGTATTGTTGGGTCTGGTGTCTCTTATAGATTCTCTATGGGGTTCAGGTCAGGCGAGTTGGCTGGCCAATCAAGCGCAGTAATACCATGGTCAGCAAACCAGTTACTAGTAGTTGTGGCACTGTGGGCAGGTGCCAAGTCCTGCTGGAAAGGGAAATCAGCATCTCCATAAAGCTCATCAGCAGGTGGAAGCATGAAGTTCTCTAAAACCTCCTGGCAGACGCTGCATCGACTCTCAACTTCAGAAACACTGTGGACCAACACCAGCAGATGACATGACACCTCAAATCATCACTGACTGTGGAAACTTCACACTGGACTTCAAGCAACTTGGATTCTGTGCCTCTCCATTTTTCCTCCAGGCTGAAATGTAAGATTTACTTTCATCTTCCCCATGATTGTGGTTGTGTGTTGTGTTATGGTTGTGTACTGACCCAGACTGAGAGATTAAAGGTTCAGGAAACCATTGCAGATGTTTTGAGTTAATTAGCTCATTAACGCTCTTCTCAGGTCAACATTTCTGTATTATAAATTCTTTATTTTAATATTTTGATATGTTGGATTTTTGATTTCCATGAGCTGTAAACCATAATTATCAAGATTTTTAAAAAGGCTTGAAATATATCCCTTTATGTGTAATGAATCTAGAATATATGAGAAGTTCCACTTTTTGAATTAAATAACAGAAGAAATAACTTTTCCATGATATTCAAATTGTTTGAGATGCACCTGTATTTCATGCTCTTCCAGTATACATTTCAACTCATTTATTAAGTTTATTTATATGTGAAATCTTCTATTTCAAAATGCTTGTTGTCATGGAGGTGTTATCTGACTGTGTTTTTTACCCACTGTCTTAAAAGAATAATATCTTTGAATTAATCTTCTGAGTTAATATTGGTATTTTATGGTGTTAAATATCGTATGTAGTCTTTCCATTATTTATTTATTATTTAAAGGCCAATGATGCGAGATTTCTATTTTATTATTATTACTATTATTATTATTATTATTAGTAGTAGTAGTAGTAGTGTTAATATTGTTGTTGTTGTTGCTATTCATCACTTATATGACCTAAAAAACTAAACTAAACTCTAAATATATATATAATATACATACATACACACACACACACACACACACACACACACAGAACAAGAACCAAAAAATAGCGTGTCAAAACAAAATTGAATTAAGATATATATTTTTTATTTAAGAACATAACACTGTTCGTGCTGAATACGTCATATTTCCTGCGACGGGATTTGTGTTCTCGTCACATGTTTTGACGGTAGCTTGAAAATTTGAAGATTTGATTTATTAACGCTCAGTTCAGTTGAATTGTCTCGTATATTGAAAATCATGTCGTTTTTAGAGGACGAGTGCTCGAGCAGCCTAACGGGTGCACGTTCACGACTGGAGAGCTATGTTTTTAGTAAGTTCAATTGCCATCGTTTTTTATCGGTAGTTAAGTGTTAGCTTGCTAGCGAACACGTGGACTACAAATATACAATGCTTACATGAGCAACTGGGGCAAAAGTCCAGTTTTGGTAAGGAGAAACGAATAAAATTAAAAATATATATATAACGTTAAAGGGTTTTAACAGGAAACCGCAAAGTAGGCTAATGAGAGACTTAAACACCAGAGCAAAGCTCGAATGATACATTTCCTGTTGAGGAAGTTAGCAGTTTAAAGCAGTATTACAGTTAATTTGGTGCAATATTAATGCTGTAGTTACTAACTGACGGTGCGGCAGTACGAAATTACGGTATAATTTCAGTACAATGAACTGTGTTTTGTTTCTCTGAAGGCTGTCAGTTATCCTCTGAAGTGCCCTTCTACACCTTTCAAGGCGAGGAGGAAGAGGATTTGGAGCATTTTTTAGAGCTCCGTACGGTGAGTAGTTGTGGTACATTTTACTTAATTTTTATCTTGAATATTAAATGTAGACATATGTCCAAAAAAATCTAGATGTTCTCGTTTATGCACCGTTTTCCCACTCCCTCTGCGGCACCACCTGCTATAGATCTGCCTTGGGGAAGGGGCTAAAGAGGAGAACAATGTGGTGGAGGTGACTGCCATGAATCACCAAGGGAAGAAGATTTCAGTGCCAGTAGCCAATCTCCACATATCTTGTCTTCCCATGGTAATGTACTTTTTAGTGATTTTTTAAATTATTATTATTAATTAAGTTTATGTATATACACTCACCATCCTCTTTATTAGGAACATCTGTACACCTGCTTGTTTATGCAGTTATCCCATCAGCCAATCATGTGGCAGCAGCACAATGCATAAAATCATGCAGATACAGGTCAAGAGCTTTCACTGTTCACATCAAACATCAGAATGGGGGTGGGGAAAGTGTGATTTCTGTGGCATGGTTGTTGAAAATTTGGAAAAGACCACACAATTTTTTCCCCCCTAATCTGCATCTGTCTATTTTTTTCTGAGTCTGTACTCATGATAGCCTCAGATTCCTGTTCTTGGCTGACAGGAGTGGAACCCAATGTGGTCTTCTGCTCTTGTTGCCTGTCCATGTCAAGGTTCAATGTCTTGTGCGTTCTGAGATGCCTTTCTGCTCACCGCGGTTGTAAAGAGTGATTATATCCTTCCTGGCAGCTCGAACCAATCTGGCCATTTTCCTCTGACCTCTCTTATTAACAAGGTGTTTCCACCCACAGAACTGTCACTTGCTTACTTAATTTTTTTGTTTTTCCACACCATTCTGTGTAAACTCTAGAGACTGTTGTGTGTGAAAATCCCAGATGATCAGGGGTTTATGAAATACCCAAACCAGTACCAATGGTACCAACATCCATGCCATGGTTAAAGTCACAGAGATCACACTTGTTCTTCATTCTGATGTTTGATGTGAACATTAAGCTCTTGACGTTTATCAGCATGATTTTATGCGTTGCGCTGCTGCCACATGATTGGCTGATTGGATAACTGCATGAATGAGCATGTGTACAGGTTTTCCTATTAAAGTGGAGAGTGATTATACAAAAGGGTGCAAATTCAATATTAATCTGCTTATTTTAATAAAACACAGTAATATGATTTATTTTATTTCTTGTTAATTGCCATTGCGGTTTTGGCCTAATACGATATCACGAGGCCGAAGCATACAAACTAATAAACACAGAGCTGTTTGCTTTTTACTTTGACAGCTTTTAATCAAATATTCTACATTTGCAGGCAGTTGAACTTGTATACTGATATTTAGTAGATACAGTCTTTTTATATTGCATTTTGTCCTGGATAGTCCATGTGTCAATACATCAGTCACTGAGTTTATGATTACAATAACATACACTATATGGCCAAAAGTTTGTGGACAACTGACCATCACACCCATGTGTGGTTCTTCCCCAAACTGTTGCCACAAAGCTGGAATCACGCTGGTGTTTAGGACATGTCTGTATGCTGTTCCATTACAATTTCCCATCACTGGAACTAAGAGGCCCAAACCTGTTCCAGCATGACAATGCTGATGTGCACAAAGCAAGGTCCATTAAGACATGGTTTGGCCTGCACAGAGCCCTGACTTCAACCCCACTGAACACCTTTTGGATGAATTGGAACGCAGACTGCACCCCAGGTCTCCTCACCCGAAATCAGTGCCTGACCTCACTAATGCTCTTATGGCTGAACGGGTAGAAATCCCCACAGCCACGCCCCAAAATCTAGTGGAAATTCTTCCCAGAAGAGTGGAGAGTATTATAACAGCAAAAGGGGGACCAACCTTGGAATGGGATGTTCAGCAAGCACACATGGGTGTGATAGACATGTGTCCACATACTTCTGGGCATTATGTGTACCTAAAACTATACCCATGATTATCTGTTCCAGACACAGTATAACTATGGCACACCCAAAAACCTTGCTTTTTTGGTTAGAGGTCTGCCCTTACACCGCATGACCAACTTAGTCAAATATAATCCAAACTTAAGCAATTCATAATGAGCATATTTCTGTAAAAGGTCAGCTAGGAAAAATCTGAACACAAAAAGACCCAGCCACTTGTGGTGTTTCTTGATTTTGTTGTAATATGTGTTTCAGGTAAGCCTGGGAGAATTTGAATTGATGGCACCTGTGACGTTACGCCTGAAATCAGGAAGTGGGCCGGTGACTGTTAGTGGATTACATTTAGTTGGTAAGTTGGGAGTCCAACTCTGGGTGTTTTTCATTTCTTTAATTCGATTTGTTCTTTCCTCGTTTTCCTTCCTTGCTTTTTAGGATGTGAGAAAGGGATGCAAAGTAAAGGAAACAAGGAGAGGAGGCATTGAGGACAAACACATTTTCCAAAACACATGCTCATGCTTATGAAGTGTCACTTCAAAGCAACTTTACTGATGATTTGTTGTACAGCTATAATGTACTGGTCATGACCAATATGCATATACACTCACCGTCCACTTTATTAGTAATACTTGTACACCTGCATATTTGTGCAGTTATCTAATCAGCCAATCATGTGGCGGCAGCACAATGCATAAAATCATGCAGATACAGGTCAAGAGCTTCAGTTAATGTTCATATCAAACATCAGAATGGGGAAAAAGACTGATCTCTGTGACTTTGACCGTGGCATGGTTATTGGTACCAGATGGGATGGTGTGAGTATTTCAGAAACTTCATAGGTCTGCTGGGAGTTTTCACACATTAGAGTTAATGTCTCTAGAGTTTACACAGAAAACGTTGTGTGAGTGACAGTTTTGTGGTTGATAAGGGAGGTAAATGGCTAGATAGGTTTGAACTAGCAATAATCGCTCTTTACAACTGTAGTGAGCAGAAAAGCATCTCAGTATGCACAAAACATTGAACCTTGAGGTGAATGGGCTACAACAGCAGATCACATTGGGTTCCACTGTCAGCCTCATGTTCGAGTGTTTCATCTGAGCATTATTTGAATCTCTTGACCTGTATCTGCATTATTTTTTGCACTGCTTCCACACAATTAGACAGCTGTATTAATGTGCAGGTGTTCCTAATAAAGTAAACCAAATAAATATTATTTAAACATTTTGTAAGCACATACATGTGCAGTAATGTTGTAGTCTATACCAGAGCTTCTAGCACCTCTGGTTTAGCTGTAGCATTTATGTATTTTGAAATAATATTACTGCAGAACTAGGCTTAATTAAATAACAAGTCACTGATTACAGTACAGTTGGCATGATTTGAATATTATTTACTGTTTTCAAATCAGACACACAAACTAATGTAATGTCACATTCAGATATATATATATATATATATATATATATATATATATATATATATATATATATATATATATATATATATATATATATATATATAAATAATATACTATATTTCTTATATATGATCCTGCACACTTTTTTGCAACTATATTCAGTGTGACCCATGTTCTCAGTCATTGGAAAAGGTTTCAAACACTAATTTATTCAATTGCAGTCAGTGGGGATGGGCAATATCTTATCGTTTGCGATATACCGGTAGAAATTCTCACCACAATAAGAATTAGTAAAGCCTACGATAAAACCTAGTTGATGACGTATTTCTGTGTACGACGGCCTGCAACCCTTCTGCAGCTCACGTGCAGATTTAAAACAAGTACTGCGGAAAGCAGATGTGAAGCTGAGGAGGAGTTTATCACTATGCGAGGAGCTACCTCTACAATCTGGAACTGGTTTGGTTTCAGAAAATCAGTTTTACTTTTAGATCAATGTTTGTGTTTCTGAGGCTCTCAAGACTGCATGCAGCTGTCACTTGTAGCCAAAAACAGTGCTGCATGGTACTATATTTATATAGTCACTGATATCGTTATTGCAATAAATACCAGAAAATATTGTGATATAGTTTTAAGTCCATATCGCCCATCCCTACCAGTCAGGCAAATTCAGAATAAAGGACAATATCTGCTAGCTGCCTCGGTACAGTTAATTTTGCTTGCCATGTTTTCATGAGGCAAATCTTTTTGCAGTGTGAAAATGACTCCAGATCTTTGGGTGCGATACTACCGCCTAACACTACATAATGCAAATTCTGATCGACATAAATGCTGAGTCTCGTAAACTAATCACTCGTTTGAGAACATGGTCAGCCATTTTCAATGCATCAAGTTGTCATACAAACTAGTGACTTTTGGGCCAAAGCAGTGCAAGATAAGGTTTTCTGCTAATGTTTTTGAAGGTATGAATGATTGATGGGTATGTACATAAATTTGCAATGAGGTAGAACAACTCAGCTGAATAAGGTTCAACTTGGGACATTGCGCATGATTCTCTCATTGGCCACAAGGAAATGATTGCGAATTAAATTATCCTTCACAACAAAACACATGCCAACACCGAAGTGTAATGTAATGTGTTCCTATAATTCAGAGGACTTTGTTTTAATGTTCTCTGCCATTTTTCCACCAAATGTTTGTGTTGGGTTTTTTTTTTGTTTTGTTTTTTACTGCAAATGAAGTGACTTCGTGCCACAGCACACTTCATAACAGACATAATCTACTTTAAACTAATCAATAATGAAATTCATTGTCAACTATTGTTATTATTGCATTTTATTGATTTTGCCAGTTAGTTGTTGCAGCTTTATATTGTATACGTAATAATTTTCACTTTTTGTTATTAATGATTATTAATTATTTCCTATTTGTGCAGACATTGTTTATTTTGTTTGAGGTTTTCTTTCCTGTCAGTAATAGTGTAAAGAACAAGTGAAAAGTCTAATAAGTCACTTGATCAAAAGAAAATATCTTTCACAACAATTGTAGACTTATATTCATTTTGTAACTTTATAAGTACGCTTATACACACAGCTGCTTGTTTATAAATCCAAATTTTTCTGCATGTTGCTGTTAAATACCAGTTTATCTATTGCTGCTTTTATTGTCTGTACTGTGAGCATCAGGCTGTCCTGTGTGCTCATCACATGCTACAAAAACGTCTTCCATGTAGAAAGCAGGTGTTTATCCTTGCTCTAGGACTTGCTCTTGATTCCTCTGAGTGCATTTAATGAATTGATGCATGACCTAAAAGATGTCAGGCTTTAAGTGATTTATGGGTCATGGGCTGAAGAGCGTAAGCTTAGAGTCAAGAAGGCATAATTTAAAGAATTGGGATGCATCCATAATTTGGTGATTTCCTTGCATAAATGCACCTACTGAAAAGCCAGTGTGTTGAATCGTGCAGAATGCAAAGCATATGAGATGTGACTGGTATAGAGACGTCAACTGTTTTCGTAGGTTTTGATAAATGAACTCAAAATGCACTATTTGCTGTATAAATGACTAACACTAATATCTCTCCTCATATTCAGCTTCAGAGAATGAAGAGTCAGAAGTATCTGATGAAGATGATGACTCTGAGGAGGAAATGCCCCCCATTAAGCCAGCCAAAAAGAAGCAGAAAATGTAGAGTCAACATTTTATGAAGATTTCACTAAGTTTTATACAACATAATGTTCCATACATTTTCAATACAGTTAGTATGGACAGCAGAGCAAAAAAAAAATGTGAAGGTTGAATATTTTTTAAAAGAATTATGTGGACTAGCTCCATGTACATTTTGTGATTCTTCATGTTAAAAGTGTTTTAACACTTAACCTGTTAAGTTCCAAAACGCTGTAAGTTTTTGCGTAGTACATGTAGTTCTTGCTTGTCTTTGGCTTTAGGATACGAGGCATTTCGGAACAAAACTGTATTTCCTTGTGGAGTTAAAACGTTTACTGTTCATTTGTTGAGGGACAGTTAAAGGTTCACTAAGAAATATGTTTTCATATTGTTGGATTACTATTAATTAGCCTTAAGGACCTTCACCAGCACTGTTTCCTGCAGCTGTGCAAGCGTGACTTTAACTTTTTTTTTTCCTTCTTAAATGTGGTAAGGGTTTTGATGGCACATGTCAATGATAAGTGTTGAAACACAAAGGACTGCCATGGTTGACTTTTTTGTACATTTATAGGTTTTCTGAATTAAAATACTTTCATCTTTAGCAAAGGATTATTTTTTTCATGATGTATTTAAAAATTGACGGTTACCACTTCTCATTAGGATTCTACTTTTCTGTTCTTTAATACTATTACATTTCTCTATTTCTTAGTATAAATTAGCAAAATTATTGATAGTCAATTGAGTAATAAAAAAAAGTGAGTAAATAAAATAGTCTGGTTTTGTTTCAGCTAGAATGTATAAAAAAGTAGTCACATGCTACAAGAGAGAGCTGATGACCTGCAGAGATTGTTTTGAGGCATGGTCTTGGATTCCTTGCTCTGTATTGTCCAAGTATATGAAAGATTACAGGAGACTCAGAGCTGTTATGTTGTCAGAGGTTCCATAATGACGTGGTTTTGATAGAACCATGATATTATTTTAGATTTTTACAAAAATTGAGTTTCTGTTTATTTACTAACTTCAACTAAAGGTTAGATTTCAGTCATTTTAGTATTAAACTAATTAACATTTTTCATAACTTTTTTTCTCTCTTTTTAACTCCTTTTTAGTAAGACTGCCAGGAAGTCTGGAATTTTAGTGTGAATCTCGAATTTTCTTTCTGCCACTGGTTGCTATTTATAGGTTTTCTTCCAGTGTTCTTACACTAAATAATGTTAAAGTTTCAGTATCCTGATTCATAGGCTTAGCACACCAAGCTACACACCTCAGACACAAAAATCAAGATTCTTTCATTTACATAGAAGAGGCTGGAGGGACTGTTTCACTTAAATTCCTCATCAGAATCTACAATGAGAGTGATTTTTGTGGGCCATTTTTTTTTGGGGGGGGGGGTGATGGTTCAGCTAATCCTGTAATAAATGTAATCACCAAATCAGTACTGGTAGGCTTTATTTAATCAGGGGTGTAGCCTATAGATTTTTTTTTTTTAATGCTTGTTCTAATTAGTGTGACAGTGTGGTAGTGTGAATTCAGATATATTTTCTAAGGTCATTAATAAAATAAAATGCCCAAAATATTATACATTTCTGAAATCCTCATGGTATTGACCTAAGTGTACAGGTTAAAATGCTTACATCGTCTTCTAAAGAAACACAGCTTACACTTTTGTCAAGACTGACTGAAAACCATTTTAATGAAAGGCACATTTACAGTGTTATTTATTTGTAGCATACATATTCAATGCATCAATATATCAAATTTCAGTAACAGGACTTCTCTAAAGTCTTCTCCAAATTGATCAACATATTCTAATATTGAATGCAGAAGACTATTTTAACATGACTATATATAATGATGCTGGCCTAAATACCATTCTGTAATTCATTTCTTACAGCAACAACAACAGGATTTATAAAATCTTCAATATTTTCCAAATTCATAACCAATAATTTTTTATTCAGTATAAACAGATTACAAATCACAGTCAAACTAAAAGTTAAGTAGCATTTTATAAAATATTTCTTGCAGTACCCACCATTCGCCCTGTGTGTGCGGAGTTTGCATGTTCTCCCCGTACTGCGGGGATTCCTCCGGGTACTCCGGTTTCCTCCCCCAGTCCAAAGACATGCATGGTAGGCTGATTGGCATGTCCAAAATGTCCGTAATGTATGAATGGGTGTGTGAATGTGTGTATGTGATTGTGCCCTGCGATGGATTGGCACTCTGTCCAGGGTGTACCTCGCCTTGTGCCCGTTGCTCCCTGGGATAGGCTCCAGGTTTCCCCGTGACCCGGAAAAGGATAAAACGGTATAGAAGATGGATGGATGGATGGATTTCTTGCAGTAGCAGCTAAGCACAAGATTTAAAAAAAAAAACCATCAATATCAATCTGTATAATTATATGAACACTGTACACTGAGTAAAAAAATCTCTACATACTCAATAGTAAGCTGAAGTAGCTCTGTATCTCCCAGTCTACCGTTTCCCCCTGCTTCATGAAGGTTCATAAAAACACAATTAATGCACATCATAAAATCCACCAGTGGGTCATTTCACCGTTATATATAGTTGATTTAGGCTAGAAACTGAACACTGCTGTGTTAAACTCAGGAACTTTACCTGAAGTCCCAATATACCTGAATTCACCCTCCTTTCATCATCAGACATAATTGATGTTTTCTATGCTGTTCTAACATCACATTTCTTTATGTGTGGTTAGGTATATGTGTGGATTCCGCGCGCCCTCTCACCGGATCTCCTCGGTGATCTCTGATCCGACCAAAGCCCGTGACGTCACCCGCCTCCCCTAGTAACCCTCCTCGGCGTCTCCGGAGGAAAACCATCAACATGGTGCGTAGCGAATTCACTTGTTTATTAGTTTGTTTGTTTTTTTTATGTTGAACAGACAGAACCGAGACCACAAACAGTTCATCCCGTCCGATTTATTCGACAAGAATGTATGGAAAACGGTGTCTTACGGGCCCGGCTAGCTAATGTGGAAAAATTAGGTCGCTAGCCAATTAGCTAGCTAACGGATTGTGTAACTAACTCTCTAGCCAAGCGAGCGTTAGTTTAGATAACTATAAACTATTATTTAGATAACTATAAAGATGCTTAATTAAATATTGCAAACTGTTCGGAAGAAGAAAGAGACGTTTCTTTTATATCCATATTCCGTCAGTAGGAAATAATTAAATAATGATTCAGAGTAACGCTACTGTGTTTAAGGTCTGCTCACGCGGTTTGAATCGGATTTTAATCTGCTGGTAAAAAAAAAAAAAACTCAAACTAGCGGGTAACTAGTCAGACTTAACTAGTAGTCAGAATGCCAAGAGCTCCTCTAAATCTCAGCAGACGCTGAAGAAAATTTCAAGAAAACATTCGAATATATTTCTTATAGACTCTTGTAGATGTTAGTAGTGTTCCAGACTACGTTCAAAATTATTAATAATAATAAGTAAGTAAGTAAGTAACATTAACTGGTTTTGAGATTAGTGTCTGCTGTGAAGTGTGTTGGGAAGATTTCAGGGATCATTTTCTCAGCTGGTAAGAGGTCAGAAGTGTGACCATGGCTCAGTCTGGTGATTTTGCTGAACTCCTACTCAGTGGTTTTCATTTTCCTTTGTTCATGAGCAGAATTTCTGAGAAAGGTTATGTGACTGGAAAATACTGTCCACATCGACATTAGAACAAATCCTATACTGGACATATTGCTTTAATGGCCTCTTCACACTTGTTTTCATCATCAAATTATACAAATCGTTTGTTCCTGATGATCTGTGAATTCATATAAGCAGGGGGTAAAATATGTTGGATTTTTTTTTTCCCTTTCACTTTTATTCTTCTGACTGGAGTATTCTCAGAAAGTATTGGAACAACAAGACCAATTCTGTTGTTTTCGCTATACATTGAAGACATCTGGGTTTGAGATCAAAAAAATTAATATGAAGCGATAGACCAGAATTTAAGGTTTTATTTTCTCATATTACATCTAGATGGGTTAAACAACTTAAAACATGACCCCTTTGGTGCCAGACCACCCAATGTTTAAGTGACCAAAAGTATAGGAACAGAGTCTTCAAGGAAATTAAAGTAAATAAAACTTAATGTTTGGTTGCTAATCACTTGCTTGCAATAACTGCATCAATCTGGTGACCTACTGACTTTCTTTTGTGATGCTTTTCCAGGCTTTTACCACAACTTCTTTCAGTTGTTGTTTGTTTCTCCCGTAAGTCTCATCTTCAGGAGGTGAAATGCATGCTCAATTGGGTTAAAGGTCTGATGATTGACTTGGCCAGTCTAAAACCTTCCACTTTTTCCCCCCCTGATGAAGTCCTTTGTTGTGTTGGCAATGTGTTTTGGATCATTGTCTTGCTGCATGACGAAGTTCCTCCCAATTAGATTGGATGTATTTCTCTGTAAGTTTGAAGACTTTTCTGTAGATTTCTGTTCCAAGTCAAGTGACTGTAATTTCAACCATATGCAGCTGGTACAGAAGCAGCCATGCAAGCCCAAGCCATGACACTACCTCCACCAACTGCTGTCTGTCATCAGCTGCTGCTGTTTTCCTTGGTCGACCCGTTCCATGTCTGGTTTTTAGTACGCCACTGTTTTTTTTTTTGTTGTTGTTGTTGTTTTGTTTTTTTAGTACATTCCAAATTGTTGCATTGACTATGCTCAATGGTTGTGCAATGGCTTTGATTTTCCCTCTTTTCTTCAAAATGGCTTGCTTTTCTCCCATAGACAGATCTCTGGTCTTCATGTTGATTTGTCTATTTTAACAAGTGCAGTCTTCACAGGTGAAACCCACAGCTCAAAACAAGAGTAGATATTCAGAGCTGTTAATTCTTTAAACAGTCAATTTAACAGGACACACCTGGGTAGCAAGAAACACTGATCAGTCACATGTTCCGATATTTTTGATCACTTGAAAAAAATGGTTGGGTTCAAACAAAATGTGCCATGTTCTAAGTTGTTTAACACATCTAGCTGTAAATATCACGAAATGGATGCTGATCTATCATCTCATATTCATCTTTTGATCTTAAACCCAAATATGTTCATTGTATAGCGAAAACAATAGAACTGGCCTTGCTGTTCCAGTACTTTCAGAGGGGAAGTTATATAAGACAATCTTGACTACTGGAAAGATCAGAGAGCAGATTTCCGTCTGTATTATTTACATTTCTTAAATTAAATGTGTATCCTGCATTTGTCTGTAAGTCTGTCCATTTTGTTTCCTTTATGAAATCTCTCAGGTTTCTTCTGGACAGGGTTTTGATAGTATTTTTGTACTTCAGGGTTTATTATCGATTCTCCGAAAGCTGAAGAGTGCTCCAGACCAGGAGGTGCGCATTTTGCTCCTTGGACTCGATAATGGAGGAAAGACAACATTACTCAAGCAGCTGGCTTCTGAGGACATCAGTCACATCACTCCTACACAGGTATAGGATTTAACTAGGGTACAGTGTGCAAGTAAATACATAGTGTTTTTCCTGTTCTGGTTTGGTAATTAAATTAATCATAAATCAGGTGTGTTTGAGTAGGGCAACCACAAAAATGTTTAGTAGTAAATGTTAAATTTATATTTCACTGAACACCACCACAGGTGGTGCAGACCGATAAAGGTTACATTCATTAAATGAAATTTGTGACATTGGTCCTCATATTTTTGTGTAAATGTTTGTGTAAGCCAAATCAAACAAAAAAATCATCAAATGCATAGCATTTGGTGATGCCCACAAAACTCCATAAATGACACAGCTGATATGACAAGTAAATGATAAAAGATGTTCTAGCGTTAGAAGTGAAAGTTTTGTCTAGCACCTATAAATAAAAATATAAATATATATATATATATATATATATATATATATATATATATATATATATATATATATATATATATATATATATATATTATTTAGCAGTGTGTCAACCCCTTGAAAAGGCCAATATATGGAGCCAAATTACAGAATAGGTGAATTAGATGTGAAATTAATGATGTTAAAAGAAATTAGTTTGACTTGAAAATGGAGGGACAAAATATATGCACAGTGCCCTCCACTAATATTGTCACCCTTGGTAAATATGAGCAAAGAATGCTGTGAAAAAAATTGTCTTTTATTGTTTAACCTTTGATCTTTTGTTAAAAAAAATCACCAGAACACACTGCTGTCATGGATATCAAACAATTGCAAACAAAACATGGCAGGAGCTTGATTTTGTGGTCAGTAAAACATTTTCATGTTGATTTTGATGTATGTTTTGGATCATTGTCCTGCTGAAAGATCCAACCACGGCCCAGTTTAAGCTTTCTGGCAGAGGCAGTCAGGTTTTCATTTAATATGTGTTGATATTTGATAGAGTCCATGATGCAATGTATCCTTGCAGAATGTCCAGGTCCTCTGGCAGAAAAACAGTCCCAAAACATTAAAGAGCCACCACCATATTTAACCGTGGGCATGAGGTAATTTTCGATATGGCTACCTCTCTGTGTGCACCAAAACCACCTCTGGTGTTTATTGCCAAAAAGCTCTATTTTGGTTCCATCTGACCATAGAACTCGATCCCATTTGTAGTTCCAGTAGAGTCTGGCAAACTGAAGACGCTTGAGTTTGGTTTTGGATGAGAGTAGAGGCTTTTTTCTTGAAAGCCTTCCAAACAATTTGTGGTGATGTAGGTGACTTCGGATTATAGTTTTGGAGACATTCTGACCCCAAGACACAACTAAGTTCTGCAATTCTCCAGCTGTGATCCTTGGAGATTTTTTGGCCACTCAAACCATCCTCTTCACAGTGCATTGAGACAAATAGACACACGTCCAATTCCAGGTTGATTCATAACTTTTCCAGTTGACCGGAACGTCTTAATTATCCCCAGATTATCACCCTGATGGTGAAAATGGGCTTTCAGTGCTTGTGCTGTTTTCTTATAGCCACTTCCCATTTTGTGACGCTCAACAACCTTTTGCTGCACATCACAGCTATATTCCTTGGTCTTACCCATTGTTATGAATAAGGGAATTTGGCCTATGTGCTACCTCATACTTATACCCCTGTGAAACAGGAAGTCACTTAGTCATCCAGGTGTACTAAAAAATGTAAATATCAATGGGAATATACTTCATATACATTTTTCTCATATGAATTCATAGGGGTGCTAACGCTGTAGAGCAAAGATGCCTTCAGAATAATGAAATCAAATGTTTCTACATTTAAAAAAAAAAAAAATACAGTAAACAGTAGTAAATGAAACAAAGTCAGTATTACGTGTGACACAAAATAAAAATAGTAGTCTCTGGTAGAATTTGTGCAGTTTTAAATGGAAGTTGCACTTATGTAATATGCTGCTTTCTTTTATGACATACAAACATTTTTCTGTAACATTTAATTTTATGCTAGAAAATTAATGTTTGGGAATCTAAAATGTTTTTTTGTACTGACTCGATAATGTAGAGGTTATAAACTAAAAAAAATCTGTAACAGTTTGTACCAAAAAAAAAAAAATAGGATTCCTACATTTTTTTTGCACAGTACTGTATATTTAACAAAGATTTTTTTGATAAACCTGTGTTGTTTGCAATTGTTTAATATCAATGAGAGCAGAGTATTTTTGTAATTTAAAAAAAACAAAAAAAAAAAAACATTTTTTTTAAACAAACTATCAAAAAGTTAAACAATAGACAATTTTAAACAGCCTTCTCTGCTCATATTTACCAAGGGTGCCAATATTATTGGGGGGCACTGTATCTGCTATAGATTGTGGACAACAAGACACATCATGTAGGAAAACCTCTTTTTTTTAAAAAAAAAAATACAAAGCATAGTGTCTTGGCGACTGTTGGCCAGAATGTGCCAGTGCACTCTCCCCTATTGCATATTGGAGAAATAGTAAGTGTCGTGGGAAGCCTGATGACACACTAGGGAGCATACAGCACACTGCAGCCAAATGAGACGTACCAGACTTATCGTCACTTAATGCTGGCTAATAAAGTGTTGCACAGCATTAAACGGTAGATGTCATTGGAAAACGGAACCGACTTATACACCGCTTGAGCCCGCTCTCCTTTTATACAGCATTGTTAATTTTACAGTTATGTGAAAAAATAAGTACACCCCATGGAAATTGTTGGCTTTTTTGACATATTTAGACAAGCAAACATTTGATCATCTTTGAAACAGTGCCTATTAATAAAGTTGGTACAAAACCACAAGGAAAATGAGTTTTTTTCTGTCATATATTCAACAGAAATATCAATAGATGTGATTATTCTCAGGAAAAAGTAAGTGCATTGACCTCAGAAGCTAGTATTGCCCCCTTTAGCAGGAATAACTTATTGTTTTTTATTATTATTATTATTATTATTATTATTATTATTATTGCATAATTGCCCACCAATCTCTGACATCTGATTGCTGGAATTGTTGACCACTCTTCCATGCAATATTTCAGTTGCAAGATGTTTGAGGGTTTTCTTCCATGTACAGCCCATTTCAAATCACCCCACAACATTTAAATGGGATTCAAATCAGGGCTTTGACTAGGCCATTGCATAACCCTCCATTTCTTCTTTTTGAGCCATTCCTTGGTGGATTTGCTAGTGTGCTTAGGATCATTATCCTGTTGAAAGGTCCACTTTTGGTTCAACTTTTGGACAGATGGGCTCACATTTTATTCAAGCACTCTTTGATATGATATAGAATTATAGTTGAATCAATGAATACAAGCTGTCCAGTCCCTGAGGTAGTGAAGTAACCCCAAACCATAACATTTCCACCACCGTGCTTCACAGTTGGTATGAGGTGCTTCTCCTGAAAAGCTGTCTTTGATCTGTGCCAAACATGTCTACTGTTACTGTGGACAAACAACTCTATCTTTCATTCTGTCCAGCGCACATTATTCCAAAACGCCTGGTCTTGGCCTATTTGCTCATTAGCAAACTGTAGTCTTGCAAAGGTTTTTTCCTGGCACGTCTCCCATGCAGGTCAAATTTGTGCAATCTCTTTCTGATTGTAGAAGCATGCACTTTAACATCAACAGTTGCAAGACTTGCTAGCAGATCCTGTGATAAAATTTTGGGGTTCTTTGAGACTTCTTTATGCATCAGAGGGTCTGTTCTTGGCCTGAATTTGCTGGGACGGCCAGTCCTGGACAAATTGGCAGTCGTTTGAAATCTGCTCCATTTGTAGATGATTTTCCTTACAGTGGAACGATGAATTTCAATTAATTTGGAGATCTTTTTAAATCCCTTGCCAGACTCGTAGGCATCCACAACCATTTTTCTGAAGGCCTTACAGAACTCTTTAGATCTTGGCATGATGGCACCACGCACCTCAGTAACAACGGGAACACCAGACACTAGATATGAGAGGGGTATACATAAGACAGGTTCCACCTGCACTCCCTAAGCAGGTTCTAATCACTGGCACCCAGTCTTCAACACCTGATTCTAATTTTATGGATTTGAAAGTGTGATAAATGTAGGGGTGTACTTACTTCTTCCAAGTGACTGATCTGTCTTTTGTTTATTTAAATTATGAAAATTACTACAAAATGTCAATTTTATGTCGTTTGATATAGTGCATCAACTTTAGCAGTAGACACTGTTTCAGAGAGGATAAAATGTTTGCTTGTCGAAATATGTCAAAAAAGCCAACAATTTCCATGGGGTGTACTTATTTTGTATGTATGTACTTGGTCTTATTTGTCCTTTTTATCGATTTATATTTATTAATTTTTTTAGTTAATGTGAAGTTAATATGAAATGACTGGGTTTCACAAAATGCTTATTAAACCTTTGTGTGTAATTGAAATATAAGCCATTTTAAACTTCATAAGGTAATCTGTAAATAAAAGTGCAGTAACTCATCGAGATTTATATGATTTAAAGCCAGTCAAGGTTTATTTTAGTTGGTCATTTTATGCATAAATTTCCACACAGTGGGGAGCACGAATAGGATACAAATGTCTTTCCAAAATTGCTGGATTTCCATGAATAACACATTTCTTGTGGAAATGCTCACGTAAATGATTTATGAATAAATCCGCTCACATCTAGCTTTATATAAATGAGGCACACTGAATGCTTTTATACATAATGTGGGGGGTTTAATGGTTTTATTTCGAGTATGTATGCAAGGAAAACAATATCATGTCCCTCCTTTTCATTTCTCCTGCTGTATGGAATAACATTTCCTTTTAAGGAAAACTGCATGTTTCTCTTTTTTTTTTTCTTTCCCCGACACCAGGGCTTCAACATTAAGAGTGTGCAATCCCAGGGTTTCAAGCTAAATGTATGGGACATTGGAGGCCAGAGAAAGATCAGACCATACTGGAGAAACTACTTTGAAAACACTGATGTGCTTGTAAGTGTTTTCAGTGCGGTCTTAACTGATGTTCTTAGTCATTGGGGGTTACAGCGCCAGTTTGTGACTTTAGTTTGTTTTTGCAGCATCTAACTTATGAATGTGATTTAGGAATTTTTAATATGCTCAACTAAAGTTTATCATGTCTCTGCTTGTCACTGCTTCGTGCTTGTGAATACTTTCTTAATAGAACTTGTCTGTTTTAGATTTATGTCATAGACAGTGCAGATCGGAAGAGGTTTGAAGAAACGGGACAGGTGAGCATATTAGTGTGTGTGTGTGTGTGTGAGCAAGGGAGAGGGAGAAATCAGGTGTCTGCACAAATATTCAGTTGAAGATAAAACTCTGCAATGATTTTACTTTTAAAACATTGGTGGTGTGTTGTGGGGTGGTATGGATGAGAAAATCACAGCATGTATGTCTGGAGGATAAACTGTTTGCATTTTATTAAAAATGGAATTCCTAATAGGAAAGATTTCATTGCGGAGAAAGACAGCAGGTAATAAAAAAACAGTTAATGTGTGTGTTGATGTTTTTACAGGAGCTAGCCGAGTTGCTGGACGAGGAGAAACTTAGTGGTGTCCCTGTCCTTATCTTTGCAAATAAGCAAGACTTGCTCACTGCTGCTCCGGCTTCAGAGATTGCAGAGGGTCTGAATCTGCACACCATTAGAGATCGTGTGTGGCAGATCCAATCCTGCTCTGCTCTTACAGGCGAAGGAGTCCAGGTACAAAAAAAGTCTATATTTTGTGCATAAGCATTCCTCTTTTCATACTGTAGAAACCAGTACTTTTAACTAAAAAATAAAAAACATGTGCGTGATTGTTTTTGCACGATTTGTTTAGGATGGCATGAACTGGGTGTGCAAGAATGTCACGGCAAAGAAGAAATAGGACTGTTCGTACATTTGTAAGGAATCCAAACACTGCGTGAAAAAGCAAACACTGTGGACTATGTGGAATCTTCACCAGCTGGACTAGGTTGTAGAAGAATGATCTTTGTATTGACCACATTTGAGGATGCCTAGGACAAGACCTGTAAGTCTCCTATTAATGCTATTAAACATCCACCACCATTGCACTGCAAGTTCTGTGCCGATGTCCTCCTGGATCATCTAATCTACGGTCACTAATCTACTGTTCAGTCTAAAGACTAACCAGTGCACCTAAAATGAACCACTACATCTAACCAAACACTGCAACCGTTAAAGCCGAACACTCCAAGCATAAGGTCTTGACAAGCTCATCATTGCTTTAAGCTGAAATCCTCCTCTTTTCCTAGACACTGTATGCACTGTCTGA
This sequence comes from Ictalurus furcatus, assembly GCF_023375685.1. Taxonomy (NCBI): domain Eukaryota; kingdom Metazoa; phylum Chordata; class Actinopteri; order Siluriformes; family Ictaluridae; genus Ictalurus; species Ictalurus furcatus. The sequence continues at coordinate 14,255,565 of NC_071257.1, read as the reverse complement.
GCAGAGGCTTGTTACTTCATGTATTGCGGATTGATGATGTGCTATGAGCTATCAAAAATGTATGTGCATGTGTGTGCACGTATGTGTGCACGTAGAATGAGTGAAAACTAGCTTTATAGAGTGTAGGATCGTTTCTGATGTAATGTCAAAGGGATTATTTGGCATACATACTTATTTGCCCTGTCACTGGGCGCGCGCGCGCACACACACACACACACACACACACACTTGTTTATCCATACACTGTTTTTTATGTTAGTCCAATTAGAAGTTTGTTAGCTCTTTAAATTATTTCCTGTTTATTTCTGTTTTAAGGCTTCTTTGTTGTGTTGACTTCCAAAGAGCATTTTGCTGACTTGTACCACTGTCTTAAAAAAAAAACCAAAACGAGCACTCATTTTAATTTGGTTAATGATAGACGAGCATCAGCATAAGCCAAAGAGTGGGAAGGACAGTCGGCTCTCACTAAAGACAGGACATGAATGAAACTGACAGGTGCCCTTGTAACAGGTTTAGTAGGCTTAAGCATCTGGTTGTGGCAGTGGAGAGGTGTGTGTGTGTGAGAGAGAGAGAGAGAGAGAGAGAGAGAGAGAGTGAGAGAAAAGGGAAGAACTGATATGTTTTTTTTGTTTGTTTTTTGGGCAGGGGATTTGTGATTGTTCTACTTTGTGTATTTGAACATTCCATTCCTCCAGTACATCAGAACATGGTAAAGGTTTATGATGGTACATACATTTATCCTGTTACTGTACATTTTTTTCCTTTAGTCTTTCAAATACTCCTTTGTAAACAATTGTAATGAAAAGCTATTGTAATGATTGCTGATGATTTTACAGAACATTTTATGAAACACTTTCTAGAAGACCGAATCATGTCAGCATAATAAACATATTGAAACTCCAACAAACCATGACTTAGGCATTGGGTTCTTTTTTATTATTATTATTATTATTATTATTATTATTATTATTATTATTAAAAAGAAAAAAAAAGGCCATCACTGTAAAGAGGTGAAGTATCCTTGTCGTCCTTCACGCTGTATAATATTTCTCTGTAAATATGTATTTGTTTTGCATAGTTGATGATGAGAATGTAAGCTTTATTTCTTTGTGTTAGACCTTGTATCATACCAAATGTGGGCTTGCATTAGTTTTAGGAAAGTGTGGGAGGCTGTTAAAATTGAATGCAACCCACATGCTAGATGTAAGGCAGGCCTGACATGAAAAAACATTTACCTACTCTAAACACGAGCATCTCACATAGCTGAGTTATTAGCAGACACTCTGTTTAACTACTTTTTTCCCCCCATTTGTTTGGTTCAGCCAGAACTGAAGCAATACCATTTACTACTTTTTTCATTTTACATAATTTAAATAAAAACATTTCAACAATTAATTACATAATTCAGATTTCAATAAATTTTTATTGTGCCAAAACAATTGTTTTTTATTTTTAGATCACCCGTTTTATCTTTTTTCACCCCAAAATACACTATGGCCAAAAGTTTGTGGACACCCGACAGTCATACCCATTGTATCCTACAGACACTACTGTAAGATGAGACGGTCTGGGGTCTGAGTTCCAGTTCATTGCAGAGGTGTTCAGTTGGGTTGCAGTCAGGGCTCTGTGCAGACCACCCGAGTTCTTCCACTCCAACCTTGGCAAAACCATGTCTTAATGGCGCTTGCTTTGTGCACATGGGCATTGTCATGCTGGAACAGGTTTGGGCCTCTTAGTTCCAGTGAAGGAAAATTGTAATACTACTGTATACAGAGACATCCTATATAATTGTGTGCTTCCAACTTTGTGGCAACAGTCTGGGGAAGGCCTACATACTTTTGGCCATATAATATAGTGTACTCTCTAATCCAGTAAGTGAAAAGAGGCCTGTCTTTGTGTGGTAAGGTAATTTATGTTACTATGGAAACCTCCTGAAGTCCTGTAAGTTGCGAGGTGGGGCCTCCATGGATCGGACTTGTTTGTACAGCACATCCCACAGATGCCTGATTGGATTGAGATCTGGGGAATTTGGAGGCCAAGTCAACACCTTGAACTCTGTCAGAGAGAGAGATGGATAGATCTCTCTCTCTCTCTCGATAGATAGATAGATAGATAGATGGAGATATATATTACATACATACTAATATAGATAGATAGATAGTATGTATGTGTAAATATATTATAATATATGAATATGAAAGTCATTAGTATGGCAACTGCTTCTGCTTTCTTCATTCTTTGTTGGGTTGTGACAAAGCCTGATCAAGGAATTGAGATAAAGTTTGTGTAGCCACGGAAGAATGTGCCGACTTTGCAGAGTCAAACATCAGAGAACAGGAAAGATAATTAGCCTACTGAGACTCATACTCAGTTCTCAGTATATGACCCCATAATAAATCTGTACATCTTGTTCTTATTCATCTCTGTGTATAAGTTCATCATTTCCGCTTGTATACAGATTTAACACGGGATAAAATCTGAATAATTGCTTTTGGTGTTTGAGTGATTACACCAAATGAGCAGTAAACCAGTGTTAGTGTTCAACTTACTGACCTGAAGTCATGATGATGTATCCGGGAAACACAGTGAAGGTAAGCCTACCTGGAAAAGGTTACAGTAAAACCTACACATGCATCACAATACTGAACCTATGTTTATTTCTGTAATGTGACGTTTTATTATATCAGTATACTAAAAGATTTTATTTATTTATTTATTTAAAGTAAATCTGAGGTCAACTTAATGCAAAATGAATCACATCCGGTTTGTGTGTGTATGGGAGTATGCTTTGGTGTCAACTTGTCAGTGCGTCACTATGTTGTGTGTTTGATACGTATGTTCACAGGGGCGCAGCAAGCTGCATTTGACAGCTGTGTTTCTATGACAGCTGTGTGTGCACATGCCCCGGCTCAGGGGCCCCAATGAAGGTGTGTTTTACCACTGCTGCTCCGCTGGGAGACAGCCTCTCAGCTGTTGTGCAGCTGCTGTTTGCATTAGCTGCCTCTGAGCTCTACACATTTACCCGCTCTACACTATGTCACATCACACTTCTGTTTCCAAAAGCCCCAGACTAATCAAAGACACATACAGAGTGTGGGATGAGTCAGGCCTACAAATATTGCAGAGAACTGCTGGTTTCATATTCCTGTAATGATCAACTAGAGAATGGGGGGAAAACTGCTGCTCTGGCTGCCCTATTTGTTACCCGAGCCCTTCCCACCGCCCTCCAAAATTATGAAGGTAGAGCTCGGGGAATTTAGCATAACGATTCTCCACCTTTGAAACAAATGTGCAACATTATCTATGAGCTTTACCGCTGCAAAAGATGCAATACTGCTCATTATAACTATTTTTGTAGTAGTACAGGTTAATCAGAAATATGACATCTGCTTATAAAGGACTTGAAACCATCACAGGGGTTATGAACTCTAATTTGACTGTACCACTATTACCACCCTGTTTTCTTAGAACTCTGGAACACAGCTCCCATGTCCAAGAAATTACCCACATGCCCCTGCAGCTTCCTATCTCAAGGGCTTAAGAGGGATTTTGGATTATCCTGCCTGGATTTAGGGACTGGAGTCATATTGTGCTGGATGGCTAAAATGATAATTCTACATGGTAAATATATTATTGGGCATGTAATGGGCTGACAACGTGTTAGAATTGGGATGGGTGGGTGTGTTTGCAAATGTTTCCTTTTCCTCTTTGCTTAGTCACACTGAAGCAGTGAGGATGAAGAGAGTAAGAAGAGACAGGAGAAAAAGAAGGCATTAGCCAGCATGCTAGTAGCGCAGCACTCGTATTTGGTTGTAAGAAGCTGTAAGAAGCCAGTGCCTTTGGCCATCTCTGCGTCAGGCTGACTCCTGGCGAACCTTTCTGGGGATTCATACTTTACTTTCCTGTAGAAAGCATTAAAAGATTGTTTTTGTCCATTTAAATACACATGACCAATTGACCAGTTCAGACTTCAATATTGTAACTACATTTCCAACTTAAGTGTAGTTACTGAATAACTAATTAATAGGCAAAGACTTTAGGGGTTAAAGTGGAGAGTGATAGAAATGGAAATAGCAGGTGTTTTTTGCTACTTACACATTTTATTTTACATGACTGGTATACTTCAAGTTCAGTCATATTAATCAGCAAAGAGGGTCCCTGAACTACAGTGGTGCTTGAAAGTTTTTGAACCCTTTCGAATCTGCATAAATATGACCTAAAACATCATCAGTTTTCATACAAGTCCTAAAAGTAGACAAAGAGAACCAAACTCTTTAGAGATGGTTTTGTAACCTTTCCTGATGAGCAACAACTCTTTTTCTGAGGTCCTCAGAAATTCTCCTATGTTCAAGCCATGAGACACTTCCACAAACATGTGAAGATCAGACTCTGATAGATCCCTGTTGTTTAAATAAAACAGGATACTCGCTCTCACCTGATTGTCATCCCTTACTGATTGTATTCACCTGACCCTAATTTCACCTTCAAATTAACTGCTAATCCTAGAGGTTCACATACTTTTGCCACTCAGAGATATGTAATATTGGAACATTTTCCTCAGAAAATAAATGACCAAGTATAATATTATTGTCTCATTTGTTTAATTGTCTACTTTTTTTTCTACCAATTGTCTACTTTTGTCTACTCTTTGTCTACTTTTACAAGCTGTGTGAAAATCTGATGGTTTTAGGTTATATTTTAGCAGAAATGTAGAAAAAAGCACCAGTGTATGACAAAAAAAGATATGTCAGAGGAAACATGAGACAGTGGTGGTGGAATGCATATAAAATGAAACTGGTCTTTCTGGATTCCCCAGAGAGAAATGCAAAATCATAAAAAAAATATTCACAAATCTAATGATACAAATAATGATAATGTATTGATGTCCCTGTCTAGCACATGCATTGTGTGAATACTCAATGGCAAAGAAAAGGAAGGCAACAATGTCAGCCTACACCATATACACCACAGCCTGTCAACTTCCAATCACACACAGATCCATCAGATAACCAACAGCTCTTGAACTACCATATAGCATGCTTGAAACAATCCATCCTTTCAGAGAGCTACCGTTAAAAAAACAATAGCCCTCCCCCAAACAGCTATCCCAGTCGGAAAAGAAGGTTGCATACAGTTGCAGACATGGTTTAATAATGCATGTTAAAGGAGGGGAGAGCTCATAGCAAATTCTCTTTAATCTGATCAGCCGTCACATGCGACGCTTCATCCAGCCCAGAGCAGGACTAGAACACTGAAGGAGGACTTGCTTATTGTGTAAATTTGGGCTACAGTGCACTGCCTGTGATGGCAGAAACAGGGCAAAAGGCCCTGCAGCTGTTCTACCAATACATCTACACATTTATCTTTCTCGCTCTTCCTCTACCTTTATCTACACCCAAACTTGGAAAGGAAAAAAGGAAACGGGAACAATTTATGTAGTTTCATCTGGATTCAGGGTAGGAGAGGTCTTAACGGACATTATCTGTTCTCTCTGGGCCTTGTGAAATATGACCAGTGATCACATGCAAAGAGGAGCCTTGGCTGTGTTTTGCAATCAATCCTTCTGGAGGCCAGAGTCCTCCCACGGGCTGTAGTCGGTCTGCTTGAGCAGCCAGCACGATTAGCATCATGGGACAGTGGAGCTCTGAAAAACAAACCCATTGTGGAATACTTAGAGCATATGGCGTGTCCACCCACATCAAGCAGAGAGGAGACAAAAAGAAAAGAGAAGATGAATTTTGTTCAGATCTGTAATTGGTCAAAATGTGTTGGCGGTGCTGTGTGTGTGTGTGTAATGAGTGCAGATGCGAAGGGCAGTGGGAGGAGAAGGGCAGGAACGTTACACTCCATAAATAAATGATGAGCTTCTCTTGGAGACTGATGACTTTCCCTTTCTCCTCCTTTCTCCATCCTCCTAGTGCTGCCTCTCTCCCACCCTCAAAATTCCACCATGCTGTAACAGGGCTGTGTTCCATGACGTGACGTATCAACCTGGCAACCTGTAACCGTCATCACCACTTCCAAAATTCACAGCACAGGAGAGCTAGAACAGGTCTGTGGGATTTGAGATGTCCCATCGCCGTTATTCTGGTGTGGTTTTAAGGCAAGTGTTTCCACTGGCACCAAGTATGTTGTAGGAATAGTGTCAAGTCAAGCAAGAGCTGTGTAGTTTATATATATATATATATATATATATATATATATATATATATATATATATATATATATATATATATCTATCTAGGAAGGCCAGATATTCCAGTGACACCTCATAAAGCTTAACAAACATTAACTATATATTCTCAAAGCCATAAACAAATCATCAAACTGTCTTACAAATGATTAACTGTTTCTCAAACATAACCCCCCCCCCCCCCCCATCCTGTTGGAATGAATCAAGGCTTTGGAGAGATCACCAATTGACAGTATGATTTGTGGTTTATAATTTTATCTTGTGTCTTGTATAGACAACCCATTGTCTTTAAAATGCAGAACTCAGCGACTGCATGAGACGGTTCTTCTTTTAGCCAAGAAACATTTCATTGTCTATTCAAAAAGAGTGCATATAAGTAGATCTATGAATATTTCTGAGCACATGTAATGTGTTGTAGTCAAGGGGATACCTCAAGATTAAAGTGAGTCTATAGTGACTCTAAAGTGCAGTTAGACCGATAAAGACAATATTCTGAAAAAGTTTTCTCAAGGTAGATAGAATACAGTGTTATAGGACTGTTAACAAAACAATCAGTAATCACTGCAGTATCATTATGAGTATTTGAGCTCCCACAACAAAAAATATGTCACATCCACCAACAGCTGTGACTTTTTGTACAATGTCAGTAGGTTGAGCATCTGGATGAATGCAGCTTTAACATAAAAGCAGAGGGTCAGTTTGTTGGCCAGACTCTGAGGCTGCATTTTGTGCTTCATGTCCAAGCAGAAAAACACCCACACTCCCACCTTCCAGGATGATAACTGTACGAGGCACAGGGCCAAATCTGCATGTGACTTGTTCAATGAGCATGATGGGATCCGATAGAAAATTTGTGCGATTTTAAAATAGGTACTCATGATGTCTAGCTGATTTGTGAACCCAATTTGTAGAAGAGTGGGATCAAATGCACAGGAACCCACAGGATCTCAAGACACTAATGGTGTCCTTACCAAATAATATTGCAGCTGTTATTAAAGCGAGTGGCTTATATTATTCATCCATCCATCCTCTATACCGCTTATCCTTCAGGGTCGTGGGGAACCTGGAGCCTATTCCAGGGAGCATCAGGCACAAGGCAGGGGACACCTTGGACAAGGTGCCAATCCTGAAGTATATTATGTTGATGATAATCCATATAATACATTAACTATCTTTTGCCCAGGGAGCTTATTTTATTAATAATTTTATTTTTAGATTTAGTGAACAGAACCACACCAAGCCAAAATCGCTGTTACCCAAAGGTAATACTTTAAAACCCACAAAACTCATGTACAGATGGAGCTGTACTTATCTATTCCATCATTAGATCAGAGCTAAAAACTGTATTCATTTCTGAGTTTTGAAATCAGACCCATGGAAACCACACAAATCTGGCTCCATTAACTGCTGTTTATTTTTTAGATTAGAGCCACACGTGTTGCGAAAATATGTACAAAAAAAAAGACTGCACTGCATGTGTTTTAAAACCAACATTTAATACTCTTTTGAAGCACAATGAAGCAAATTATAGAGGTTCAGTAGTCCATTGTTTTCTTGTAAAAAATATGTGGAAAAAATGTCAATAACGGTTTTCTATTCAGGCTCAGCATAGACCCTTGGAGTTCATGGAAAAATCTTTTTGGACTGCTCAAAGTCCCAAACAGGAAGTCAAGAGATTTTCAGCATGTTCCTGACAATCAGCAACTGTGCAGTGATCACACAAACCCACTGGGTTCCACTGGAGCTGACAAATTTTTTAAAGAGGCAGGATACCACATCTATATAAGTGATCTAAGATTAAATATTGAGTGTGTTTGCTGATCGTCATTGAACATGCCTTTCATGTGCTTTGATTCAGGAAGTTACCATACCCAACAGAAAGCAGAGGAAAGATTTATATTTCTTGTTTCAGAGAAGTCCAGCAAAGACACGCAACATGTGAGAGGTGCTCCTGGAGCCGTCCAGGATTATAACTGGTATTCGAGTTTGATTCCTTCGGGGTGATTCTTCCTAAACAGAATTAAGACACATCTTTCTACCTCCAGTCAAATCATAAAAAATACTAATATGTAATTGTAAACATGATTCTAGATCCTGTTGCCTTTTAGGCATTTACATAAGAACTCAATCCCAGCTCGCCCTACGTTACACATGGTTTAGACAGTCATGGTGTGATTGAAGTGAGTAATGAAGACAACTGCATTCTTGATCTTTTTACCCATATTTCCTATAATAACCAGCTACCCTTTTTTTTCCTACCAATCATTTCTGTTAACAGAAATAAAATGAAGTTTAGGCATCATATAGATGCATTAAATGAGTTGTTTCCCCCAGTTAACTAGTGAAGAACAGACCAAATTTATGATATAAAGATGCCTCCTCCTCCTCCACAGACACCCTAAAGGCTGGAAGATCGGGCGGAGGAAAGGCATGAAGCTGGCCCTGTGCAAAGTCTAACATCATTTGGGTCAGCAGCATCTGGAGTTATCCCAAGCATGTTTTCAATTTTAAACGCACAGCCACAAATTCCCTTTTTAAAAAAAGACTGCACAGTGGCAGACCGGGATTTCAGACTTGAGAAGGAAGATATATGTGGTTGGGAGGGCTACAGGGCTTACCTCAATTAACAGAAAATGAGAAAAAGTGCCATTTGAATGCAATGGTGGTTGTACTTGAGACACAATAAAGGCAGAGAAAGCAAAAGGAAAAGAAGCAAGAGAAAGAAAGGAGGAATGGAAAAAGGATGGTTAACTGGTGACATAGTGTTTAGTAGAAGGTTCTCCATAGAGGCTGTAGAAGTCGGGGTGCCTGTGGCTCTGTGAGGTGCCAATCCAATTGCCACGTACTGAGATGTTCTGCATTGGCTGGGACATGGAGGGAGCTGGGGGGGGCATTGGGTGCGAGAACTCCTGCGCCCAGGCAAAAGAGGGTGAGCGTGGATAGGATGGGTGGCCATGATGTCCGGACACAGAGGGCATGCTGGAGCAGTAGCAGTTGTCCACTGTACACATGAGGATCTTACGGCCATTGTATTGTGGCAGCATTGCCTGCTGGGTGGAGCCAGCGTTAGGGTAATGGGCGGGACTGAACACTGAGCTGGAATGATGGAGAGGCTGAGCATCGCTCACTTCTGTGCCGCCGCTGTTGAGGCTCACAATGTGCCGAGCAGTGCTGCAGGAGGCCACAGATGGCCCTTCATCGGCGCTGGTACTTGGAGCCAGGAACTGCTGCTTGTTCACAGGACCTGACGAAGATTCCATGAAGTTTGCGCTGCTCTCAGGAAATGCGGTCGAGTGCTTGCGCTTTTCTGATCCTGAGCTGCTCACTCTGCATTGGTAGACAGGAACACTCTGGAAAAAGTGCGCAGGAGCGGCGAAGGGTGCTGGACACAGGACATACAAAATCAGAACAGAACTCACAGCTCAAAGGGGTTTCTAAAAAAGTGGACTTGCAGCAGCGATATACCTTCCAGCATTTTGCGTAGGTTCTTCTCCTTTTTAGAAATCTCAGCGAGAAAGACTTTAGAGTTAAGGTGACCTGCATTGTAGGGAGGTAGTGCACTGTCTATAGATGTCTGAGATCTGGGAAGAGATAGCATTCAAACATTTATCATCGTGTTTTAAAACCACACAATTCTTGGCATTTTTAAACGTATTATCTAGTGAATGTCTTACCTATCCAGGAGGACTTTTACAGGTTTTGTGTTCTGGAAATAGAAAGAAATGGAAAAAAACATTAAAGGAAAATAGTCTGTAAGCTGTTTTCTTACTGCCTCGTTGTCAAAAGATCTGAGCTTCCAGATTTTTCCATGCTCACAGATAAACACACTGTGCTGAAGTATTTCTCACAGGTATGGCCACATTCACACTGTGCATTTATGTGAGTGAATGTGAGCGTGTGGGCGTTGGCGTCTGCAGGGGAGATTTACAGCACAGAGCAAGCAAGAGAGACAGATAAAGAACAAAAAGAAGGTGGGGGTTGAGGGAAAGGAAAGAAACATGCCTCACCTTCATGAAGTTGATATTCTCTGCCTTGTCAAATAAGAGCTGGACAGAGCTGAGCATCTTCTTGGCCTCCTGGCGCCGCTCATTGAGCTGCAGGACCTGTCTGGAGTTTTCCTGGCAGAACTTCGATCGTGACTTCTCCAGCACATTCAGAGCCTTCCCCAGGTCCTCTTCCAGGAGCTGTTGCATTTTCTGATATTGCAGGCGCACCTCTTGTTTCAACTGATCCACTTTATCCTGCACACAACATACACAAAAGGCTGTAACAAACCTTAGGCAACCTATTTTTAAGACAAATTTTATCTACAATCAATTATTTTATGACTCATTCATTAGCACTAAAAACATCTATACAGAGCAGTAAACATGTTTACACACACAAACGTACTGGAACAGCAAGGCCTTTTTTTGGCTATACAATGAAGATATTTAGGTTTCAGATCAAAAGATGAATATGATACAATAAATAAGAATTCCAGAGAAATGTAGAACATGGCATATTTTATTTCAGCCCACCCATTTTTCAAGTGATCAAAATATTGGGACATGTGACTGATAGGTCAATTTGGAATGTCCTGAAAAAGTAAGACCACCACCATGTCTGGATGTTAGTACACTACCGGTATACGAACAACCAGACATGGTAAAGGTCAGGCAAGGAAAACAACAGCAGTCGATGATAAACATGAGGGAGAGAGAAACATGCGAGAGCATTGAAGAAAAATCCAAAAACAACAGTCAGTGACATCACCAACAACCTCCACAGGGCAGGGGTGAATGTATCACAATCCACCATTTGAAGTAGACTTTTAGAGCAGAAATATAGAGGACATACCACAAGATGCAAATCACTCATCAGCAGTAAGAATCAGAAAGCCAGATTGGAATTCGCAAAGAAATACAGAGATGAGTCACAAAAGTTCTGGAACCAAGATTAACCTCTATCAAAGTGATGGAAAAGTGTGGTGAAATAAAGGATCTGCTCATGATCCAAAACATACGAGCTCGCTGGGCCAAGCATGGTGGAGGTAGTGTCATGGTTTGGCTTGCATGGCTGCTTCTGGAACAATCTCACTAATCTTTATTGATGATGTAACTCATAATGGTAGCAGCAGAATAAATTCAGAATTCTACAGAAACATTTTGTCTGCCACTTTACAGAGAAATTCATTCAATCTAATTGGGAGGAACTTAATCATGCAGCAAGACAATGACCCAAAACACAATGCCAACAGATCACAGGACTTTATCAGGGAGGAAAGTGGCCATATTCTAAGTTGTTTTTTTTTTTTTAATAGCACATCTAGATATAAATATCAGGCAATGAAATCTGAAAATCTGATTGATCATCTCTTATGCATCTTTGGATCTCGAACCCAGTGTCTTCAGTGTATAGCAAAACCAACAGAACTGGTCTTGCCTTCAGAGAGGACTGTTTATTGTATATGCACAATATGCCTAAGACTATTTTTATTAGAACATTTGCAGCACTAAACAATTTTTAAATATCTGGTGAGGAAAAAAGACTGATTGATTAAAGGCTTTGTTTAAACCCAGAGAACATTCAATATTGGTGAAACCTCTCCTTTGTGCACAGGTACTTTGGATTAGAACTTCATTATAATTCGAGCTCTTAAAAATAGCAGCAGGTACATACTGGTATTTTTCCCCAAACTGGACAGAAGTAAACATAATAAATCCCAAAAGGCAACAAGCCTTACCACCGACAGACCATTTTTCATACAGGAAAGTATAACGTGAGATGCAATAGCTGTGATGGGACAAAGGGAGAAAGAAAGAGAGATGGTGTGTGGGTGTATCTATATACTTTATATCATTACCTCCACCTGCCGTTTGTCTGACTCCAGCTTGTACAACAGCTCTTCGATGTCCTGCACTCGGTCATCGATACGATCCTGCTGCTTCATCAACATGTGCTGAAAGACAGTGAGAAGACCAACATTTTATTTCCCGTGCCACAGAGAGACTGGATAACCATGTTATTAATAATGAAAAATGATATGGCAGTCATTTGATATTTAGATATATACAATATATATATATACACACACACACAGAGTAGGGTGCAAATGGCTTCATATGGGATGAGGTAAACAGCATATTTAGTCTGGACAAATGATTAATTCTGAAGGCATTTTAATGGGGAAGAATTTTAAGTGGGAACAACATGCATGGAAATCAGAAATTACAAGGGTCAGGTCACAAGAGAAGGCTTGCAGAACCGACTGAACATAAACACAGTATTTTCAGTCACCTCTGCAGAGCAACCTCTAATATCCTGCTGCCTGTTTCAGCATCTCTATGACAACCAATCCAAGCAACCCATATTAAAGCAAATGAGGAAAACAAAAGCTGCCAACAATGATACTAATTAATCCAAAATACTCGGGTTTTTGAACATGCACACACATTTGCCCATCTGATTCTGCCCCTTATCATTAGGTGTGTGGACGAGTTTTAAATTGGATCTGGAAGAAGGCACTAACCCCCAAACATTCCCCATCCCCCAGCCAAATCAAAGCATGTCAAAGCCTGGCTTTTATAATCCCCTCCATTCTCCCTCACTCTTGCCAGCATGACTGAGGGAGAAAACACAGCACCTAAAAACCATAAAGAATCTACAACATACTACACGGTGTCCCAATTCAGTTTTAATCTGATAACGGTATACGCCATACATGCGATAGGTAGCAGTGGCCGAGAAAAGGGAAGGCAGCTGTCATGACTACAAATCTTGTGCTCACATATGTTTACATTAATCAGCATGAGATGGAGAGAGAGAGAGAAAGCAAGAAAGAAAGAAAGAAAAAGAAAGAGAAAGAAAGAACGCATGATTGTCTTGTGCTTGCTTTCTTTCTTTTGTTTGTGCTCATCTCAGTGTCAGTAGCAGATTGTTGGTTGTGCAGAGTGTTCAGGCCCTCTTTGTGTGTGTGTGTGTGTGTGTGTGTTGGCTGTAGGGTCACTGCTTTTCCAGGCAGTGTGAGAATGTGAGCGAACACACATTATTGGGGCCTCCAGCAACTGAGCCTCTGAAACCCTCAGCACAAGTCTCCAAGAAAGACTGCTTTCATTTGAAATCTACATGAAACTTTTCAACAAAACAATCACAAAAAATATTTCTAAGAAAATGAGGCAGCATTTTATCAAGATTATTTTAATGTTTAAATAGTAAAAGACTGTAAATTATACCTCTGTAGTCCTTTAACTCAAGCTAAGCCTGGTGCCATCTGTGGTATCAGGATCAGAATTAGTCAACGGGTTACTCAATAACCATAAAGTGCGCACAGGAAATCGTATATCAAGAGTTCAACAATGGCCAAACCCCAGAACATGACAAATATGCTCTGATTGTGACGGGAAGTACGGCAAATTACTGCTCCCCTGCTACCATACATAGCAGCGGGTTTCTAAAAGAAGTCTGAATATTATACTACAGTTAGAATAGGCTGTGAGTGTTGAGACGAGTGTATCCATATACCGTATTTCCATCTGTCCCACGTTCTCCCATTTCAAAACCTCACAGATGTGCAGACGTGCTCTATGCACTCCTTTTGTTCACAGGGCTGAAGGTAACATCTAAAGACTATTTAATGCAACCAACAGTAAAAGCCGTTTTTTTTTATGATAAATATAAGCTTTTTAATTGCAGTGATGCAATGAAAAGGCTTTTTGTAGTGTTTTTGAGCTCTTAAAGCTGAAAAGCTGAAGTACATAGGAATTCAGGCACAGACCAGAATAATCTGGTTGCTATGAGTGTGTGAGGGGTGCCTGTGAATTTCACAGCTAAATGCTGAGAGAGAGTTGATTTATTTCTGCAATTTGTCAGAGTGTGCCCTGTGACTCAAAACAGCCCACTTACATTGCAGGCAAAGACAAAAGGTCATGCATCAATACAATGCAAAAGTTCTGAAGAAGGAGTGAGAGTTTACAGTGGGAATGAACACTTTGAAATGTACGCTCTATACTGTATTCATTCATAACGAGAAGTTACTGGACATGAAACATTAGATACTTCATGACTGTTCTCTAATGAATAGTAACCATGACTCCATGCTCAAAACATGTCCAGAGCTCAGTGCAGTATTAAAGGAAAGGTCAACACATTTCAGACTCTTCCTCTTCACAGCAGGCCTGTGGGAAGAATCCCATCGATCAGCGAGCTCAACTGACTACATTCTCTGACAGGCATGCTGTGTATTCACTGCTTTACAAAAGCTTTTAGAGGAGAATCGAAGTGGAACGTTCTACTAGATCATCACTGATTGGATTTTCAATCAAGTTGTTCCTGTCCATGAGATCACATTGAATCAACTGAACCAACATGTGGCTACTGAGATGAAGGTGACATGATATCAGGCAAAAGAACTGACCACGTGAATTAGACCAGAAAATATAGGCCATGCTAAAAATATGGCATTGCATTTAGCACTGATTGATATGATTATAAGATTAGAAAGGATATGCCCAATGAGTAGATTAAGCAATGAATATCTAAGCTCTCTTCACTTGCATGGTAAGTGAAGGTTATGCATACATATTCAGTCAGGTCCCTATATATTTGGACACTGACACAGTTATCGATATTTTAGGTGTCTACTGCAGTGTATACAAGTTGAAATGCTATAAGAAGTTAGCTCAAAAATGCAAGCCTTTAGCTTAAGTTGTATATACATCAGAATTAGTTTTTATACTTGGTCCGCCCTTTTTAAAGGACCAAAGGTAACTGGACAATTGAGTGCTCAGTTGTCCAATGGCCAGGTATGTGTTATTTCCCCTCATTATTTGACTTACAAGTAAATCTAGAGCTGATTTTTAAACGTGGCTTTTGCATTAAGAATCTGTTGCCGTTAACTCTCAATATAATGTCCAAAGAGCCGTCACTGCCAGTGAAGCAAGCCATCATTGGGCTTAAAAATAAAAAAAAAAAAACTAATCAGAGAGATAGCAAAAACATTAGGTGTGGCCAAACCAACTATTTGGTAAATTCTTAAAAAGAAAGGATGCACTGGTGAGCTCAGAAACACCAAAAGGCCCAGAACACCACAGAAAACAACTGAGGAAGATGACAGAAGAATTGTTTCCCTGATGAAGAAAAACCACTTCACAACAGAGGTAGGTGTATCCGTGTCGAAGTCAACAACCAAGAGAAGATTTCACCAGAGTAAATACAGACCGTACACCCCAACATGAAAACCACTGGTAAGCCTCAAAATCAGGAAGTCCAGATTGACAAAAAAGCAGGATGAATTCTTAAGTCTACTCAGATTCAGCCAAATGTCCTAAAACTCATTGCGCACAGTGCAGATGGACAATGACCTAAAGCATACATCGAAAGCAACCCAAGACTTTTGTAAGGCAAAGAAGTTAATTATTCTGTAATGGCAAGTCAATCACCTGAATCCAATTGATCACGCAATTCACTTGCTGAAGGCAAATGGCCCAGGAACTGAACACAGCTGCAGTAAAGGTCTGGCAGAGCGTCACCAGGGAAGAAACCTAGCGTCTGGTGATGTCTATTGTTTCCAGACTTCAGTCATCAACCACAAACGGTTTGCAACAAAATATTACAAATGACTTATGATTATGTTAGTTTGTCAACTCCTATAAACTGTGGTAGACAGCTAAAATAATAAGTTTGTCAATGTACAAATATTTATGTACCTTGATTTTCCATTGGCCACAGTTTGCATGGCTGATGACCTTGCATATTCAGACTTCCTATTTGTGTACGTTCATTTCTCATTTGAATCATCCTTATTTTCTTACTTGAGCTTGTACTATTTTGCCTTGCATTCTAAGGAAATGAGTAGAAAGGTGAAAGAAATCTTATTGCTTTCCAAATCAAGGCTCACTTGCCCTTAGGCACAAAGAAGACCTCAAGATGATGATACCACTTTCACATTCTTTGTTCCAGACATCTGCATATTATCACTGAATCTTGTAGCGTTTCACTGCGGATGTGAGCAGATCAAATGTGGGTCATAGCATGTATGTTGTATTTAATCATGATGACGATTTTGGGGTCGTCAGTTAATTAAAAAATAATCAATTGCAGTAATGGTGACCTCAGGTTTCAGTTTTCCTCGACTCATGTTTATCTGTTAACATGCTTTCCGTGGTGGCCTATTCATCCATTTATTTTGGGTCTGATGTTGTTTTTATTTATTTATATTAAACATGACAGAAGGAAGCAGTCTCATTTTGATCCAAATGCTTATCTATAATACACAACGTTGGTTTAAAATTCAGAACATGCACTAAAAGTACAATAAAGGTATTTCTAAATTGGCTGAATATTAAACAAAATAATTGTGATTGTCGTGTTAACCATTATCGAGGGGCTATGAACATACCTGCAAAACATCTTTAGTGAGGTTTAAAGTTCAAAATTCACTTAAGCATACTGACCAAGGAAACGCAAGGAAGTGCAACATGCTCTACCTTCCCACACACACGAAAACATAATCAGATGTCCAGGTAATACATTTACCTCAGAGCTCTCTTTCATTTTTAAATCATGGATACCTCTTTCATAAATTGCTCTGATTAAGTTTTGAGGTATTTCAAGTCTATTCAATACTGCGTGGCGCTTACCAAAACAAGTACAACACGGTTTGGACTTGTTTGTCTGCAGATTTCATTAGTTCCACTGAAACAATTCTGTGAAGCATAAATCATATTTTACAAGCTTTTGGAAATCCTATTAAGATACAATAATGGCTCAGTTGACAAATGATCAAATTTAAGACAAACTGGCTCCCCACCCTGCATCAGAGCTATGTCTTACAGTACCATGTCTTTCAAATGCCTAAGAGTTATAAAAAAAATGAATAAAATTTTTTTTTTTAAAAAGGCAACAGCCGCCACAAGGTTTTAAATAATCTTTCCTGTTATCCTGGCAGTCTTCCTACTGTAGCCACATGGAAAACAAGGAGAACTGAAAAACAAGAAGATGGGGCACAAAGAAATATGACAAGGGCAAGGGTTCAGCAACACAAACCCCACTTCCTCCAGGGGCTCTCGTATGATGTCATCCTTAACAGGAATGAGAAGCACTTGTGGGGACAAACAGGGACAAACTTCCTGCCTCTGCCTGGAACTCACATACTTATCCCCCAACAACACCACACACACACATATATACATATATATAGATATGTGTGTGTGTGTGTGTGTGTGTGTGTGTGTGTGTGTGTCATGTTGCTGAAGAGAGAACAGAAGGATGTGTGTGTCGTCCAACAGCAGCTGTGAATAGCACAAGCTCGGCCCCCTAACTCACCCCACCCCAATTTGCTGAGTCTTGGCTGCCTTAGGACCTATGACACACTGCCCATCTGAAAAGCATTCCTCCACGCATCCAGGGGTCACGTCTGCCAAGTCCGGCAGCAGCTCACCTCACAACAGCTCATTATTCTTTGTAAAACAGCTGCTGAACCACCATGTAGTCTCCCTCATACATCTTTATATCCCTTAGCTACTTTCCTCCAGTACATCCCTGCTACATGACTGGATAAAGGAACACGTTTTATATTTTATATAAATTTACGAATAAAGTTTTATATTTAGTCTAACTTAACTTTTTAATTAGAGCGATATGATTAGACAACTGAAGGCACAATTTAGAATAGGTGCATCATTTCCTAGGACACTGGCTTGTCAGCAGTAGCTTATTCACTAGTTAATACCTTACTATTAAACACTGAAACAAAAAGGGTTACATATACAGTGCTGTTCATGCTGTTTTTTTCTGTTTAATGTAGATTTATTAACACTTGTGGCAGACACTAGCACACACCTCCATAGCAGAAGAGGGTCCATGCAGTATACAGGGTGTATGAGCCATTATTTAGTACCTGATGGTATAGAGTAAGTAGTAATTGGAGACATAAATAGAAACATTAAATTGTTGATGATGTTAGCATGATGTCAAGCTAACAAAGAGGAAGTATGGAAGGTTCACAGTAGGCCAACAATAGGGACTTTAAGAAACAGCTGCGAATAGAACGGTAACTGCATTTGGACATTGTATTGCGCATGCGTGAGTTTAACTGCTACTTCGTGATGTTCTATTGTAACCGTCTACTACAGGAGAATAACTGGTTTGCCGTAGTCATTACAACATGACAGATTAGGCAAGAAAATGTTATGTTTTATGGTATACAACAATGTAATTGCATCAGTATATGATTGTACCATTAGTCTTTTAATCTGTGTTGATATGTTTTAAACTTGAGCTAATTTTAATTTTCTGACACAATTCATTTAGGCATTCGTCTTCCTTATGGTAATCAAGATTAAAGAGCAAGTACTGTATTACTTACACTGTAAATCTAGGTTTTTAGACTTACTGGCATCACACAAGAGTCTAAACTCTTCTTATGACAATAGCATTTTTTAAATGACTTTTTTTTGCATTTCAATAAATGATGGAACGCTGTGTTGCACCGTTTTGTGTACGGTTGCTAAGTGACTTTTACGCTTCCGGTTGCTGTTCCATTTGCAGCTGCTGCTTAAAGTCCCTAATGATTATGAGTGATTCGGTCATCAAGGTTTTAGGTTTTAAAACGTGTCCGTGCCTCAAGCGTGACACTACAATCTTAGGTAGCTCTTGTGCTTTTTAGTGTGCATAATTTCATACTATGTTATAATTTCTTTTATTATTATAAAATGGATAAAAGATTACTGGACGTGGTGCCACAGTGACGTAGTGGGTAGCATTGCTGCCTCACAGCTCCAGGTTTCCCAACTCCAGTTACTGCCTTTGTGGAGTTTCTGTGAATGCTCTACCCGTATTCACAAGGGTTTCTTCCTGGTACTCTGGTTTCCTCCCGAAAAGTACCTCCTCAACCATTTTTTCTCTCTTTATTTTCAGTTACCTCTCAAAAAACCTGCTGGTAGGTATACTGGCTACACTAAATTGCTCCTAGGCGTGAATGAGTGTGTGCATGAAGCCCTGTGATGGACAGTTGTCCTGTTCTGTGCATTCCCAAGTTGTTCTATGTGTTCTCGGTAAAGCTACTGTGCTGTCTTACTTTAATGCAGCATTTCTTTTCTCAGAAGACTGAAGAATGGGAAAAGTGTTTTGCCTTGGCAGTGCTTGTGTGTCGGTACTTGGTCAGAAAACCTGCTCCTCTTCCGTGAACTCAAAGCTCAAGCCAACATTTTGAAATATCTGCATGTAAGCCAAACCATACCCAGAGAAGAGAGACAGATAACTTCCACTCACCCTTATATCATTCTGACGCAGTTCCACGTCGCAGACGCCATGTCCATGGCCGACTGCACATCTGGAGAAGCAGCAGTAACGACACACGGCCACCTGCTCGGTCTCGCAGTGATACAGTCTGTATTCATCATGCTGTGGGCAGCTCCAGGCCCGCACGTCTTCAACATCTACCAGCAGATGCCCAGCATTTGAAGAAGGTTGCTGAAGGTGTGTTTGAATGTGCGATTGGCAACAGGGCGCGTTGCACCGCAGGCAAACTTTCATTGCAGGAAGCGCGGGTCCCCGTCTGCACAGGATGCATTGCAGTACGGCCGGTTCTTTCTCCGTGTTCAGGGCGTTGAACTTCTCCACGATATTGATTAGCTTGATGTTCTTGTCGAGGCTGGGCTTCTGTTTGTACGGCTGATTGCACTCCGGACACCGCAGAATGCCCACGTCTTTGGCCCAGGCCTCGCTGATGCAGCTGTGGCAGAAGTTGTGCTTACACGGCAGCTGTACGGGGTCCACGAACACATGCAGACATATGGGGCAGATGAGCTCCTCCTCGAAACAGTTCTTCCAGGCCTCGGCCATCTCAGCTGCTTGGGCAGAAGACATGCAGGCCAGTTTTAAAGTTAGAGCCTATTAAACGGTTTAAAATAAGTTGCCAGTAAATTGACGTGCCGTTTCAGTCATTCTCGTGGCCCTCTTGTTAAAATAAGCGTGTGACTCTGCTTGTCCACACAGGCATACAAGTCTGCATAGACAGCTGTTGATAAGTCTCCATGAACGGTCCAGGGAGCGCCTCTTCCGCCCCGTTTCAAGTTGTCAGCAATCAAATTCCACAGCTGAGCCAGAAATCAGGGCTGTGGATGTTGTAATCGGATCGTGATGGGCATGTTACTGAAAACCTGCAGTGGCTTCTACAAGAAACCAACCCGGAGTCCAAGCTCTCCAGTATGAGACGCTTCATACAGTGCGTGTCCTAATGAGAAACATTATTATTATTTTGGCTAAATGAGTGCTTGTTTGATGAGAATGCAAGTGCACAGATTATTACACTGACCCCAATCAATTATATAGCCTATTACAACAAAAAAAAGACCAGTCCAACAGTCAAAAGTTGTTAAAAGCGCATTAAACCTTTTGAAAGCTATACTTTAAACTGAAATATGCTTTAGGACGCCGGGTGAAGCTACAAAATCTCTGGTGTGTGAGTCGATCATACGGATGTGCGCTGGACGTTGAAGTCGGATGATAAATAGCTGCATAGTCCATATACATATAGCCTATACACACACACACTTCTCTAAAACAGGTCTTTAAATGTAAGCGATGCACCCACAAACTTTAAACCACACGTGAGTCGAGCTAGCTCAAAATATCTCCAGTCGAGAGACGGGTGTGTGTCCTGTCTCCTGTCCCTGTGACACTTGCCTTGGCACTAGTCCAGGCCTCTACAGTGTGAATGTC
Organism: Ictalurus furcatus; assembly: GCF_023375685.1. Taxonomy (NCBI): domain Eukaryota; kingdom Metazoa; phylum Chordata; class Actinopteri; order Siluriformes; family Ictaluridae; genus Ictalurus; species Ictalurus furcatus. The sequence continues at coordinate 14,234,669 of NC_071257.1, read as the reverse complement.
GCACAAGGTGTCGAGAAATACTTTTTAAAAGCCATTACGAGAAGCAAACGTTTGTTTGTTGTTGTTTTAAAAACACAACTCTGTCAAATGTACTAGTAGTCGAGTGGTAATCGTGTGTGTGTGAGAGAGATTTTGAGCGAGTCGGTCGGTGAAACGAGAACAAACCGCCTCCGTGCCCTGAAAACTAATAATATATACAGCAAGAACAACAAAACAAAACCGTTTAAGAACATTAATGTTCGTTATGAAACATTTCCATGGAGCTCGTGCGCGCTCTCTCTCTCTCTCTCTCACTCATACACACACACACGCGCACGCGCAAATCTCTTGATCAAACTCCACTCTAGCCTCTGTAAAGCTATTCTCTTGCTATCTACAGTCGTTAAATGTTAAAAGGTTTTCCGAAATGTGCTGCCTTTCCATGTTTAGTCACAGCGTTTACCTGCTCGCAGCTGAAAGCGGCGTCTCGCGATCATTTCACTTAAAACAACAACAACAACAAAAAAAAAACCACACAGCGTAACGTCAGGCGTTATTTGTTGAAGCTATCTCGCTGAAATATTTATGTATTTTAGACAGATACAGTTCTTGTTCTTAAAGGGGACAACAGCGTGTTGCCCTGGTTATCTTTAACTGTCACCAGCCATCTTGTTTTCCTGTTTTTAAAGCCCATTTAAAGCGGCGTATCTGTTTATTTTTCTTCTCATGTGTGTATACTCCTTTATTAAGCTGTATCCGTCCACACCAGAAACACCCCAGTGACTGAGCGATGGTCTGCAAACAACATAATCAGCCTTTAAAGTGGTAGTCCGTAAGCAATCCGGTGGATTTCCGCCGTATTCCAGTCTCTGTTCGTGTTATTATTTATGATTTTTTATTATTATTATTATTATTATTTCTTTCAAGCAAATCCTTGATGAGAGGAATGCAGGGACAGGACTGCAACTCAGGATACAGTTCACATTTACACCCCCTCCTTTCCGTGGTCACGTGATCCATCACGGACTCGATTCATACAAAGGGGCGGAGCGGCTGGACGAGGGGAGGAGTCTTATTTAAAAGGGCAACTGCTCTAGATAACTTTACGGACCGTTCACAAAAGACCAGCCTTTCAAGAATTACAAGTCGTAATAATCACAGTAAACCAACATTTTGAACTAGTTTTTTTTTTTGGTATATTCTCTGTATTGTAATCGTCCGTGTTTAGAATTTTTAGTTGATGGCACTTTCATAAAACGTCGGCAACGGTAACAACGACACTGTTCATATAAAGGGGGAAATTCCACGGTGGCTGTAAACATGTCTATGGGCCCCACTACAGTTCAACAGCTTTGACTGAGCTGTGTACATACACACTCACCGCCCATTTCAATATGAACACTATACCTGATCATTAATGCAGTTATCCAATCAGACAGTCAAGAGTCAGCAGGACAATGAAGATACAGGTCAAGCACTTCAGTTAATGTTCACAGCAACCATTAGACTGAAGAAAAAAGTGATCTCTGTGACTTTAACCGTGGCATGGATGTTGGTACCAGATGAGCTGATGTGAGTATTTCAGAAACTGCTGATCGCCTGGGAAGTTCACACACAACAGTCTCTAGAGTTTACACAGAATGGTGCGAAAAGCAAAAACCATCCTGCAAGCAGAGGGTCAAAGTGCAGACTGAAACACCTTGTTGATGAAAGAGATCAGAAGAGAATGACTAGACTGGTCTGAGATGACAGGAAGTCTATAGTAACTCAAATAAGCACTGATTACAACCGAGCAGTAAAGCATCTGCCCAACTGTCCAGTTTCAGTGAGTCTGTGCCTATGATAGCCTCAGATTCTTGTTCCAGTCTGACAGGAGTGGAACCCAGTGTGGTCTTTTGCTGTTGTAGCCCGTCCACGGCACTGATTTTATGAGTCACTATATCCTTCCTGGCAGCTCGAACCAATCTGTCCGCTTTCCTCTTACCTCTCTTATCAACAAGGCGTTTCCACCCACAGAACTGTCGCTCACTCAATCTTTTTTGTTTGTTTGTTTGTTTTTTAGCACCATTCTGTGTAAACTCTAGAGACTCTAAACTCTGTGAAACACTAGTGTGTGAAAATCCCAGGATATCAGCAATTTCTGAAATACTCAAACCAACCCTTCTGCTACCAACAACCATGTCACAGTTAAAGTCACAGAGATCAGACTTTTTCTTCATTCTGATGTTTTGAACTGAATCTCTTGACATGTATCTGCATGATTTTATGCGTTGTGTTGCTGCCACATGATTGGCTGATTGGATACCTAAATGAGCATTTTAAAGTGGACAGTGAGTGTACATATTACATTGTAATTCAATTTTGCATTAAATTGGAGAAACTCCTTATACTGACATCTAAAAATCAGTTTCACAGGAATGTCTTGAAATAACAGTATTTTCTTTTAAAACACATAGGGCAAAATTATTGAGTATTTCCATCCACCTTCTATACCGCTTTATCCTTCTATAAAGCTTTATTGCTTTATCGCTTTATCCAGGGAGCATCGGACACAAGGTGGGGCACACCTTGGACAGGGTGACAATCCATCGCAGGGCACAATCACACACCCATTCATACACTACGGACACTTTAGACATGCCAATCAGCCTACCACGCATGTCTTTGAACTGGGGGAGGAAACCGGAGTACCTGGAGGAAACCCCCGCAGCACGGGGAGAACATGCAAACTCTGCACACACAGGGCCACAGGGCCACGGTGGGAATCATACCCCCGACCCTGGAGGTGTGAGGCGAACGTGCTAACCACTAAGCCACCGTGCGCCCATTATTGACTATTTAAAATAATATTAACTAATTCAAATACAACCCTCATTCTTAGGGGGAAAAACACTACTTTTAAAAATTGTTCTCAGAAACCAGAACCAGAAATTATTGTTGTCTTGGTCAAAACTCAGTCTCAGTTTTCTGATGCTCATGAGGCTGGTAAAGGAGGCAAAGAAGAATCCGAATTGCCAGACTACCAGACGCCACTTTGAAGCCTTTTCTAAGACCAACCCGCAGAATGCGAAATTCAACAAGTCCCATTAGGACTACAAATACTATTATGTGTTGTGGTTAGTTTCAAATAAAAACTTTTTGGCCATAAACATCATCGGGATGATGAAAAAAGGGGACTGTGTACATGAAAAACCTCCATCCTCACAGTAAAATGTGGCAGTGGACCACTGATGCTTTAGGGTGTTTTGCAGCTCATGGTCTAGGGGTTCTTGTGAAAATTGATGGCAACCTGAATTCCATACCAGGACATTTTCTGCCCCAAATCTGACTTCCTCTTCCAGAAGGTTTAGACTTGACAGTAGAGGGACTCTGACAAATTATACATAGCAGCAGAGAGGCTACACTCAGTGCACCTACATAGTGCCACTATATGGTAGGTGTACTCACTAAAATAGCCAGTGAGTGTAGCTACAAGGCATAAAGCTCACTCCAAATAAATACTACATTCAGTTCTGCATTTGTCATTACAGTATAAATCATATTTATACTTACATCAGCAATGTTCACTCACTCTGTGTAAGAGTTTACAATAAAAGCATTTGACTGCATAATTATGTATCTAATGTATTGTAGGCTGGGAATAAATAATTGCTGAATATGATTTTTTTCCATTCAAATTAATGCCTTCTTTAACCAAACACATACCACTGATTTTTTCCCTATTATAGATGCAGAACTGTCAATAATCTATAAACAGACATATTCAACAGCTTTATTTAATCAACTCGCTTCCCTTTTATTGCAACGTTGTTGTTAATAATAGTACTAAGTCCCCATCTGAAGAAGGTTTCCAGTTATCTAATCTGGAAATATTTTAGGTAAGCCAGCCCAATAATCGGTGAAGGCCTATGGACTCTAGCTGGGTTATGGGACAGTGTACACACCAAAAAATAAAATAAAATACAATTTAAATAAAAAATTTTTTAAGGATGCTCTGCATTAAGTGGTGCTTCGCATCAGTGAGGCTGTGCCTTGTTAAGTGGACATCTGCGCTTTATAGTGTAGCCTATAAACTTGTCTACCAAGAGTTATAGATCATTATTTATTTATTGTTGACAATCAATGAAATTGTCACCCAAAGTCAGATAAAAGTTACATGATATCCTGCTGCATCCAACTGTTTTGCATATGATGCTGATGTCAAGGTGTAGCTACAGTGCCCTCCACTAATACTGGCACCCTTGGTAAATATGAGCAAAGAAAGCTGTAAAAAAAAAAATATTGTCATTATAGTTTGACCCTTTGATCTTTTGTTTAAAAAATTCACAAAAATACAACTACAAACAAAACACAGGTTTATCAAAAAAAAAGAAGTATTTTTGTTAAATGTATGTGTGCAACAATTATTGGCACCCTTTTAGACAAAATTCTTTGTGCTACTTCCCTTTACCAAGATAACAGCTCTGATTCTTCTCCTATAATGCTTGATGAGGATGGAGAATACATGGCAAGGGATCTGACACCATTCCTCCATACAGAATCTCTCCAGATCCTTCAAATTTTGAGGTCCACGCTGGTGGACTCTCTTCTTCAGTTCACCCCACAGGTTTTCTATGTGTTTCAAGTGAGGGGACTGGGATGGCCATAGCAGGACCTTGATTTTGTGGTCAGTAAACTATTTTTGTGTTGATTTTGATGTATGTTTTGGATCATTGTCCTGCTGGAAGATCCAACCATGGCACATTTTAAGCTTTCTGGCAGAGGCAGTCAGGTTTTCATTTAATATCTGTTGATATTCGATATAGTCCATGATGTCATGTATCCTTACAGAATGTTCAGGTCCTCTGGCAGAAAAACAGCCCCAAAACATTAAAAAGTCACCACCATATTTAACCGTGGGCATGAGGTACTTTTTCATATGGCTACCTTTGTGTGTGAGCACCAAAACCACCTCTGGTGTTTATTGCCAAAAAGCTCTATTTTGGTTTAATCTGACCATAGAACCCGATCCCATTTGTAGTTCCAGTAGTGTCTGGCAAACTGAAGACGCTTGAGTTTGGTTTTGGATGAGAGTAGAGGTTTTTTTCTTGAAAGCCTTCCAAACAACTTGTGATGTAGGTGACTTCAGATAGTTTTGGGAGACTTTCTGACCCCAAGACGCAACTAACTTCTGCAATTCTCCAGCTGTGATCCTTGGAGACTTTTTGGCCACTTGAACCATCCCCTTCACAGTGCGATAAGACAATATATACACACGTCCAATTCCAGGATGATTCATAACATTTCCGGCTGACTGGAACTTCTCAATTATTGCCCTGATGGTGGAAACGGGCATTTTCAATGCTTGTGCCAATTTCTTATAACCACTTCCCATTTTGTGAAGCTCAACAACCTTTTGCCACACATCACAGCTATATTCATTGGTCTTACCCATTGTTATGAATGACTAAGGGAATTTGGCGTATGTGTTACCTCATATTTTTCCCCTGTGAAACGAAGTCATGGTTGAACAATTTCCTGTTCCTAGTCACCCAGGTGTACTAAAAATTTTTTAAATATCATTGGGAACATACTTCAAATATATTTTTCTCATATGAATTCATAGGGCTTCCAATAATTGTTGCACACCTATATTTAACAAAGGTTTTATTGCTAAATCTGTGTTGTGTTCGCAATTGTTTGATATCCATGAGAGCAGAGTAATTTTGTGAATTTTTTTAACAAAAGAACAAAAGGTTAAAACGATAAAGACAATTTTTTACAGCCTTCTTTACTCATATTTAACCAAGGGTGTTAGTATTAATAGAGGGCACTGAATTTCAATAGTATTAACATATTAGAGACAACCATCATTAATCCTGAGCATTTCTCTGATATTCCTTAAAGTAATTTTTCTTGTAAATATTCTACAATCTTTACGCCTGCATTCATCTGCTACAAACACCACTTGTGTCCCAAAACATGGATTGGTTAAAAAGAAATCACAAAATGTGAGTTTATGACCCTCTTAGAGAATAAAGAAAGGTCTGACATACAAATGAGCACATCATCTTCAAATTTGACTGTAGTCTCAAATTATTTGTTTAGTTGTTTTTTTGTTTTGTTTTTTTTAAGCACACAAAATATTACAAAATTATTTACACTACACCTAATGGTGTTTTACATACAGTTTAAAATGCCAATATGAATATACAATATTTATGTAAATAAACTTTAATGCACTTTAATGGTAAGAAAAAGAGGCAGTTTAGTGATTTGAAAGAATATAAAAAAAAAAGACAATACACTACATAAACACACCTGTTAAAAAAAAGGGGGGGGGGGGGGAACTTGTGGTTTAGTGTGCACTTCAGGTATTTATAAAAAAGAAAAGAGAAAAAAAAAGGGGAACTAATGCAGCTTGTGAACGTACTCCTGTCCCCACGAACACGTTTTAGCTTACATCCATAAAACAACATGGAACAGAACAGAAATGATGGGTGGAAAAGTTAACCATTGCACTTTAAACGGTTAAAGAAATCAACGGGGGAAACCACTGTAATAAAATGGGCTTTTGATCTCCTACATCCAATACATGAGAATGCAAATTAAATACTGGCTTTGGTATAGATTAGCAACTTGCATCAAGATAGTGTTGATCAGTTTTAAACAGGCACTAGTGTATTTAATTTGAGAGCAATTTCCACACTTCTATAACTCATGATATAAAAGGTAGATTCATTACAGCTTGACTTCATGAGAAGCAGTTTGTTTTAGTTTTGCTGATAAAAAGTTTACTTTAGCTTGTAAACATTTCTTAGCAAGACTTAGTGATGGATGTGCACGATTCTGAATAATGCAGTAAAGTACTAACAATTGACAAGACAAATTAATCATGGTTTGATTGGTAGTATCTCTTTCTAGCACTAGAAATAAAATTGAGGAAATACACCTTTGGCATAATCAATCTTTTTGCACACAACATGAATATTTAAGATAATGTTTTCCTTTTCAAAGCAAAATTACTTCAGTACTTCCTTGTGGCACAGAAAAGGTTTGGGGATATTTGTCAGGGCTGTGAATTTGCTATGCCTAACCCTAAAACTGTGTAAACATGGTTTTATCCAACCTCTTATGCAAAAATTTCTCCCAAAAAAAAAAAAAAAAAAAAAAAAAGTCTACAAAAAGTAAAAATCAAATTGTATTAAGCTATTCCCTGTTTTTCTCTCATAAAAATTCAAAAACCTTCTATGTACAGGCTACAGGCACACAGGTAGAATTCTGAAAATGAAGGATATGAGGTCATTTGGACAAAATGCATTAAACAGAAACATTTGAAGGATAAATGCTATGATGGAGTTAATACTTGGTGAAAAAGGCATATTCAGTGTCTTGTGCCAACAGCTGTCTGAGAGGGAGTCAAGTGTCTACGTGTCCATTTCCTCCAACTGTGTAAAAGTACGAGTCTCTATGGAGCCCCTGCGGCTCAGCAATTCTCTAGAGACTGGGGGGGGGGAAGACAGTGGGAGGGCTGGGAGACATCCTCTCAGTCTTATTGCAGTGGGCTGTCAAACACTGTATCTGGCAGGATAGAAATCTTCAGCTTCTTATCAGGCCAGCTGTATTCCTTTGGTAGCTTGGACTGAAAATCAGGGACGTGTTTAAGAACAGTGGTTCAGAAATTCCTTTTAAAACAGGTCATTATGCATTCGGTGATGACCTACCTCGTCACGAACGCTCAGATCCTGAAGGTCGCCTAGCATGTGCTCCACAAACTCTTCAGTGAGAAGGATCTAAACAAGAGAAGCATACATCATTATACCTGTTCACTGAGCATACCATACATATAATGTACCATAGTACTGGATATTCATTACCTGTAGCCATGGCCCATGAGCAGCGTAGGGGTGCTCTTCTGTTGCAAAAGCACCCTCCACTCCAGTGGATACAAAAGTGATTGCTGTGTCACCATTGATACTTTTATATGTGAAGTGCCTCCCGTGAAGGAGGCGACCTCTATGGAAGATAGAGAAGAGGGGGAAAAAAATCTAATTTAGTAAATGACAGCCCCGAGTGTCTTGATTGCTACAGAGATGAAATTCTCATGGATTGCCTTCAGGCTTAAACAAAAGCATAGACTTTGATTTCGTCTAAACAAAATGAGATTACACTTCAAACTCAGATCTTGTACTAAAACCTTTTAATGCCAACACTTGGGCTTGCTGGAACCAGCCTAAAATATTGGCTGGCTAAGGACATCAGTAACATGTTAACAGCAATGCTATTTTTAGACTAACACTGTAGGGATAAAGGAAAATCTGTTCTCAAAATAACAGGACATTAAACAAAGTAGTGCATAATACTACACAACAGCCATTCCCAAGTGGATGAGGCAGGGCCCACTCATAATTTTGTATGTGGGTGGTATATGTGTGTGTGTGTGTGAGGTAGGAAAGAAAGCATGCCTGAAAAATAGACTGGGAAGTCTGTACATTACCTAAGGCACAGTGGGAGCAGAGTTCCAGACTCCTGATTGAACTTGAGGTGCACACTCTCCAGCTGCCGCGTCCTCACCAGCTCATGAGGAACAATAGCAGATGAGCTCTCACTTTCCAGACTGTCCTTACGACTTCTGATGAGGGTGGAAGGAGGCGCGTGAGCAGCGGCAGAGCAGAGAGAGAGAGAAAGAGAGATGAAGGGAAAAGGAATGAATAATTTTGCATATTTAATTTGCTCCTATTTTCTGCTGTCACAACGACAGACTGCTCTAAAAGGCCCTTAGGCATAAAGCAATGGTCCCTTTTTTCTGCTTACCCATAAGATAAAGTGATTAATACTCACTCATTTGCATAGAAGCAAGTCAATCAACTGCCAGCATGCCAAACTGCACATACAGTCCCCTCCAAAACTAGTAGAACGGCAAGGCCAGTTCATTTATTTGTGCTATACACCAAAGACATTTGAGTTTGAGATCAAAAGATTGATATGAGATGAGAGTTTATGATTTCAGCTTTAATTCTTGGTATTTACATCTAGATGTGTTAAACAACATAAAACATACAACCTTTTAAATCAGACCACCCAATCTTTAGGTGAGCAAAAGTATAGGAACAGATAAGTATTATAGTAAATTAAAGTAAACAGCACTTAATATTTGGTTGCAAATCCACTGCTTGCAATAACTGCATCAAGCCTATGACTCATTGACATCATCTAATTGTTGGTTTCTTCTTTTGTGATTCTTTTACAGGATTTTGTCAGCCTCTTTCTGTTGTTGTTTGTTTTTCTTTTTGGGCCAGGGGTTCTCTCTTCAGGAGGTGAAATGCATGCTCAACTGGGTTAAGGGCTGATGATTGACTTGCTGCCCCCCAATCTGACTTTCCGATTCTTACTGCTGATGAGTGGGTTGCATATTGTGGTATGGCCTCTATATTTCTGCTCTCAAAACCTTCTTCGTACGGTGGTTTGTGATACCTTCACCCCTGCCCTGTGGAGGTTGTTGGTGATGTCAATGACTGCTGTGGTTTGGGTTTTCTTCACAGCTCTCACAATGTTTCTGTCATCAGCTTATCCTTTTTAACAACACATGCAGGATTCACAGGTGAAACTGAAGGCTAAAACCTAGAGTAAATGTTCAGAGCTATTTATTATTTAAACTATTAATCAAGAACATACCTGGGTAACGGGGGGGATGGGGCGCGTGCAGTCACATGTTCCAATATTTTTGCTCGCCTGCAAATTGGGTGGTCTGATACAAAATGTGCTATGCTCACATGTGCTGTGTATGTCGTTTAACACGTCTACATATAAATAGCAGGAAATTACAGGTGAAATTCTAAACTCAGTCTCATTCATATTTTGATCTCAAACTCAAATGTATGGAAGTATTTTGCGGACAATATTCAAAAGCAATTGTAAACTGCACTTGCAATTGCATTTCCTATTTGTGGATGCATAAATTGTGACATAATTCAAATGAAAATGCAAATAATTAATAATAAAAATTGCATTTTCATTTATGCGAACGTATAGTGTCTGCCAAATTTCAAACGGAAACGCGAAGTCCATTTGCAAATGTATTTCCCGTGTGTTAGGCGTCATGACCCTGTCATATCGAAATAGAAATCGCCCCGTTTGCTATTTCATTTGCTCAGTGACGTGTATGGAGCCTGACAAAATTCAAACGGAATCGCAAATCCCTTTGCATTTGCATTTCCCATGCCTTACACAATAACCTGTCAATCACTGTTGGGGGTGGGAATATACTATGGGGCGTATTTGTATTTGGAAGTGATGTCACTCACAGTTGACCGCATTTTAGACTGCCTCGAAGCCACCGGAGATTCACTGCACATTAGACATTCTCTCTTCTATTTCACACACAAAGGACAACATGTGTATTGTCTTATTCTGGAGTGAAACCAGAACCAAGTACAACTGAATACATCTTTAATTTTTCTCCTGTTAAATCCACTGAAGGTAATCTCTCAGAAATGCAGCTCACCAGCGCTTTATAGTAATGGAGTCAGTAAGAGACCGTCTAAAAATTGCATGACCTGGGTAACTGTGTAAGATTCTACCAAGATTATAGTCATCTACTTCACATGATATCTAACATATTGCAGTGTGATGATACAGTATGTATACAGTATTCATAGCATATATTTTATTAATAATTATTAATGATTTATAATGTATTAATGACTCATTTTTAAAATGAGTGATTACACAAATAATTATTACCATCTTATTATCTTCAGTGTACAGCAAAAACTATTTAATTGGCCTTGCCGTTCCAATACTTTCACAGGGACTGTATGTACTTTACCAATTATTAAATAGCTGTACATATTGGCACCACATTAGAAGCGGTCCAGCTCAAGTAAACAACTTTAATTTCATTATAAAATAAAGGTTACTTCACCACAGACCAATTCGAATATCAATACCATTGGCAATAAAGGAAATTATAATCACCAAACATGAGAAACATAAAATTTGCTACATATAGAGCACTTTACATTTGAAATGGTGAACCGTTTCCACTGCTTGGACACCAGTGTGTGGTGTTCTTGGTTTTTAAACATCAATTAGCCAAGGTAGCTTTAGAGCACCTCAGGTGTCATAATGTAGGGAAAGTGCCACTGCCATACCATCACATTTATTACCCTAAGGAATTCAGACATAGGCTTTACCGCAGAGAAGAGTTTAATTATTCAGATTTATGGTAAGCAGGATCAAAGGGAACGACTGCCTTGCAACAGGACTGCCCCTTTAACATTTTTTGTTTATCATTGCAACTGACAAATCTATAGTATATACTGTACCACTACATTGTGTGTAACTTCATTTGTGGAATGAAACATAACCTGCAGACACTGAAGACAGCACCATTTATTAATGAAAAACTCAGCAAGGGAACATTTTGTTCAGGAGTGCATTTTTTTTTAACTTTCTCTATTGTTTGGCTCTTACCTTGAGTTCTGCTTGCTCTGCAAATGTCCGACTGATTGTCTAAAGAGAAATTAGGGGTAAATTTGTACCACAGCGAAGAGAAATTAATGCATTTACTACCATTACTGTCGAGAGGAAAATCAATTTCCTTTTTTTTTTTTTTTTTTGGTAAAAGCCACTAAGAACAAAGACAACCATTCCCTCTGTTTTTTTTTTTTTCTGGGGAAGAAATGCTTTCAGCACCTCACACAGCATTATGATATTAAATGGTCTGATTGCTGGTGTCACATCCGGTCAGTCAGTGAAAAAGGTAAAGCTTTCTGAATTAATGTTAAAGGGAAACATACTTGTAAAGCTTCTTTTACGCAAAAGTGATTTTTGCCATCAGGCATAGGACACTAGTTTCAAAGTCTACTAAACATTCAGGTGTCAATTTTCTTGATGATTCTTGCTGCAAAGACTGCAAAACACATACACACAAGAATTTTCCAAAGTATTATAAAATTAATGAATATTAGTCTATCCAGAATCTCCAACTACCACAAGCCTCCTCTATAGCATTTTATGAACTAGCTCTGCAAACAGTTGACTATCAATCCTCAAAATCTCTCAAGAGCCTTCAAATTTTGAGGTCCACGCTAGTGGACTCTCCTCTTCAGTTCCCCCACAGGTTCTCTATGGGTTTCATGGCATTTTGTGGTCAGTAAACAATTTTTGTGTTGATTTTGATGTATGTTTTGGATCATTGTCCTGCTGAAAGATCCAACCACGGCCCAGTTTAAGCTTTCTGGCAGAGGTAGTCAGGTTTTCATGATGCCATGTATCCTAACAAAATGTCCAGGTTCTCTGGCAGAAAAACAGCCCCAAAACATTAAAGAGCCACCACAATATTTAACCGTGGGCATGAGGTACTTTTCCATATGGCTACCCCTCTGTGTGCACCAAAACCACCTCTAGTGTTTATTGCCAAAAAGCTCTATTTTGGTTTCATCTGACCATAGAACCCGATCCCATTTGTAGTTCCAGTAGTGTCTGGCAAACTGAAGACGCTTGAGTTTGTTTTTGGATGAGAGTAGAGGCTTTTTTCTTGAAACCCTTCCAAACAACTTGTGGTGATGTAGGTGATTCGGATTGTAGTTTTGGAGACTTTCTGACCGCAAGACACAAGTAACTTCCGCAATTCTCCAGCTGTGATCCTTGGAGGTTTTTTGGCCACTCGAACCATCCACTTCAAAGTGAGTTGAGACAATATAGACACACCTCTAATTCCAGGTTGATTCATAAGATTTCCAGTTGACTAGAACTTCTTAATAATTGGAAATGGGCATTTTCAGTGCTTTTGCCATTTTCTTATTGCCACTTCCCATTTTGTGACGCTCAACAACCTTTTGCCGCACATCCCAGCTATATTCCTTGGTCTTACCCATTGTGATGAATGAATAAGGGAATTTGGCCTGTGTGTTACCTCATATTTATACATGGAAACAGGAAGTCATGGTTGAACAATTTCCTGTTCCTAGTCACCCAGGTGTACTAATTTTTTTTTTTTTGTTTAATATCAATGGGAATATACTTCAAATCTATTTTTCTCATATGAATTCATAGGGGTGCCAATAATTGTTGCACACCTATATTTAAAAGAGGTGATATATACTCATGAGAAATACCCATGAGAGGTTTTTTTTTTTTTTTTTAACAAAATGACCAAGTAAACAAACTGATTGATGTCTTTAGAAACTGCTCTGATCAATTTCACTTAATGCAGCATTGTAGTGGTAAAATTCAAAACTCAAATTAAGTAACATAATTACAATTGGCCTTGCTGCTGTCAAGAGGATTTTTCTCTCTCTTTTTAAAAGTATCCTCCAGCGTGTTGCTTTGCCTTTACCCGAGTTACCTGAGTGAACTCGCTGTATTACGCTGAGTGTTTAGTTTTCAGGTGAAACTGGTAGTATTGAAAGCACCTATGTTGCTTACGCCTTGCGGAAAGCTCGCATTGCAGACATTACAAATGGCTGTTGGACTGCTTTCGTTTTCCAATTTAAAATATTTCCACACTGCAGACATTTTAGCTACATAGTCCTGCCACAAATTGTGCTCTCTGTGACAGCTGACGTAAAACAAAGGATCGGGCTTAGTGCTCAATAAAGCCGAAACCGATCAGTTTTAAAAAAAATGCCTTAATACCCGATACCGATCTCTGAGATCGGATTGGGAGATCCCTAATTTAGATGTATTTGTATTTTTCACCAAATAGTATTATAGATTAGGTATATGTATATTACAGATGCCAAAACACCCTTATATAGTATGAATTAGATTGAATTTATTTTTGCAGTTCCCACTGTGCTTCAAAAATGCAAACAAACAAAAACAAAATGAACAAACCTTCTAACTACTATGCTATCTAAATACTCTGCTGCAGTATGTGTATGCTTGGCATGGCTAAAGAAAGACGGCAGAACCTCTGCTTATAGCTGGGGGCAAGGTCAACAGGACAAGATGGGCAAAACACAATAGGAGGCTGAGATTACCCCAACCCTGTTGTGTACGGTGTTGAACAGAGCATGACCGCATTGAGATCAATGAGATGAGAATAGACTGTCAAACACCTCAGCTAACCACAAGGAGCGTCAACACACAGAACAAACATATTAGAAAAGGTATGAAGAACTATTGATCACAGCCTATGCAGTGACAGCCAGAAGCAAAGGCTTATCAGACAAACTTAGACACAGAAGAAAACCACTCTGCTCTGCTAGCATTGCACCAAACAAGATTTTATAAAAGCCTCTTATAAATAACTTTTCTACCATTCAGTTATTTCCCCCAGTCCTGAGTTACACTCTAATCAAAAGCTGCACCTAAAATTCACTTAAGATTGTATAGACATTTACACTTATCTTATTTCCAAATTTCTGGCATTGTTCAGTGCTTAAGACAAAGCACGATGAACATTAATATTACATCTTTCTTGACCCTGCAGCACTAATGCAGTTAATATAACTTATATATAGCACCGCTACCAATAGTTACTCACTGCATACCAGGTGTAGTGATTGGGTAAATTCTAATCAATATTAGTGGTGCAAAGAGGACATGAAACAATTCACTTTCTGAAAAGAGTTAAAAACAATTCTCTTGATCAGTACGTTAACTGAAGAGCAAACTTGCTACTTAGGAAAAAGGTCCAAAATTCATCAAGGATAAAGATGGATTCTGAAATCAAACGGACACCAGTACCTAAAAAAGTAATTGTAGTAAAAGTCACTGGCTAGTGCCATCAACATTTTAGTAAACTGGCTAATCCATTTTAGTAAACTGGCTAATCTATATTTATATGTGTGTTCAATAAATCTAACAGATTTAATAAAAATCTATCAGTACATTTACATGGACAACAATAATCCAATATTAACCCGATTAAGACAATAATCTGATTAAGAAACTAGCATGTAAACAGCGATTTTTTATTACCTTAATCCGATTAAAGTCATACTCGAAGTAAACACAAATGTAATTAAGACATGAGTATTCCTGTTTTAGTCGCATTATCGACGTGTATTACAGACATGTAAACACCTTAATCACACTATTAACGTCGTGTGGGAGTTTTCACGACATTTTGTGACAGGACATGTACACACATGGCAGTGCACAACTGCACATTCTGGAGGGAACGTCAGACAGCGTGGCGCGGTGACATAATGACGTGCCGTTAATCGCTCTATGTTGTATAACATGTAAAACTGGAACATGAGAGTATTCTAAAATCGACTCATGTAAACACCTTAATCACAATACTCTCTTATTCAGAATAAGGTCAATAATTAGATTACTGCTGTCCATGTAAACATAGTCAATCTGACCAATTTATATGACAACACCCAAAACATCATAAAAATTAAATATTTTTTCTCTGAAACTAAAAGAACCTTAATCATGCGCTTAAGCATTATTTGCAATGAATTGTAACCTCTCAGTGCATCACCAAAAATAAAGCATACTAAATTGGAAAGCATACACAATGTTTGGATAATAAAATGAACATTTTACCCCAAGAAAGGGGTGTTTTTGAGCATGGCTACAGTGCTGTGAAAAAGTATTTGATTCCTTGATTTCTGATTTCTTCTGTTTTTGTGTACATCTCATAAGAAATTGTTTCCGAAATTAAAACAAAATCTAAGATAAAACACAGGCAACCTGAGTAAACACAAAATACAGTTTTTAAAAAGTTTTTAAAAAAGTTATCCAATATCAACTGGGCCTGTGTGAAAATGTATTTGCCCCTATAGTTACTAATTCCCCAAATCTATGAAACTGCATTCATAATGGGGTTCAGCTGGACTAGACACAACCAGGCCTGATTACTGCAAACACTGTTCAATCAAATTAACAATCATAAATAATATGGATGCTCTGATCGATTGGTCACCGATTGGTATCAGCCGAAAATCACATTCTATGACTCGAACAGTAGTCTCTTAATTTGGCTGATCTCACGAACCGATCGCTATTTGATGACGTAAAACATGTGAGGACATAACCCACATGATGATGTCAAACTTTACCATTTGCCGTGTATGTTCTAAAGAAATATCACATGGAGGAAATGACTGGGATCGGTGATGACAAGAAATCGGTAATCCGGATCGGCTGCAAAAACCCTGATGGGTTTATGCCTATAAAATAGAACTTTTTCAACAGCATGAAGTTGGTTAACACACTGTGCCAAAATTGAAAGAAATTCCAGAAATGATGAAGAAGGTGGTGATTGAAATACATCAGTCTGGGAAGGGTTACAAAGCTGTTTCAAAGGCTGTGGGATTCGAAAAAACCACAGTGAGAGCCATTATCTCCAATTGGAAAAATCCTGCATAGTAGTAAACCTTCCCAGAAGTGTCCGACCTTCCAAAATTCCTCCAAGAGCACAGCAACGACTCATCCAGGAAGTCACAAAAGAGCCAAGGCCAACATCAAAAGAACTACAGGCCACTCTTACATCAATAAAGGTTACTGTTCATGACTCCACTATCAGAAAGACACTGGGCAAAAATGGCATCCATGGAAGAGTGGTGAGGTGAAAAGCACTTCTAACCCAGAAGAACATTAACATTCAATTTTGCCAAAACACACCTTGATGATCCTCAAACCTTTTGGGAGAATGTTCTGTGGACTGATGAGTCCAAAGTGGAACTATTTGGAAGACAGAGGTCCCGTTACATCTGGCGTGAACCAAACACAGAATTCCACAAAAAGAACATTATACCTACGGTCAAGCATGGTGGTGGACGTGTGACGGTGTGGGGATGCGTTGCTGCTTCAGGGCCTCGGCAACTTGCAATAATTGAGGGAAACATGAATTCTGCTCTCTACCAGAAAATCCTAAAGAAGAATTTCCGGTCTTCAGTCTGAGAGTTGAAACTCTCATGCAACTGGATTATGCAGCAAGACAATAATCCAAAGCATAGGAGTAAGTCCTAGTCCTAGAAGTAAGTGAAAGACTGATCTCCAGTTATCTGAAGCATTTGGTTGAAGTTATAACTGTTAAAGGTGGCACAACCAGATTTTAAGTTTTAAGGGGGCAATTAGTTTTGCACATGGCTGACAGGAGTTGGATAACTGTTTTTTGCTTCAATAAGAAACGAAAATAAATAAAACCGTATTGTGCGTTTACTCAGGTTGCCTTTGTTTTATGTTGTATTTCGTTTGAAGATCTAAAAATATTTAGTACGAGATATGTACAAAAACAGAAGAAATCAGGATGGGGCAAATACTTTCACAGCACTGTACAAACACACCTGGAGGCATCCTTGCGGCTTCTCTAATAAGTCTGCAAAGATGTTTATACTTTACCCAACAAATGACGACAGCTGACTAACACTACTGTAAATCTACAAGGGAATTCTGAAGAAACAGCAACAATATCATGGAATATGTGGAAGGAACAGGTACAAACTTGTATCATACTGGTAAGCTTAAACCATCATGTAAACACCAACAGCCATGTTGTTAAGTAGGCCATTAATTATAATACGAGGATTTTAATTAACTTGAGAGCAAATATTTAGCCATTAGCCATTTTGAGTTAACAGCAATGGCAAACAGCCAAAATTGTTTTTTGCTCATTCTGACACTAGCACACAGTGATTAAATTCATACACAATTTGCTTCCAGAATGTTCCAGACGATTTTCTCTGATATTTGTGGTCACTATGG
Organism: Ictalurus furcatus; assembly: GCF_023375685.1. Classification (NCBI taxonomy): domain Eukaryota; kingdom Metazoa; phylum Chordata; class Actinopteri; order Siluriformes; family Ictaluridae; genus Ictalurus; species Ictalurus furcatus. The sequence goes on along the minus strand of NC_071257.1, from coordinate 14,217,038 downwards.
GAAAAATATCTCATTTTAGCAGCAATACGTCCTCTTTATGATCAAATGCTTGGTTTGAAATGTTTTCTGTAAGTAATTATCTAGCTATAGATTACAGCCAATGCAAACATTGCACTAAATGGGCACAATCAGCAACATCTACTAATGGAGCAGTAAATAGCAATTTGGGCAACATTAGGAGGAAATTTAAATAAAAAAAATGTATTGAAAAATGTTAAATTAAAAATCTCAATTTCAAGGTACAATTTAGTGAATACAGTTAAGACCGGTAGTTTTACAAAGAGATATTTTACACTGAAAATATTTCATTAAATAGAAAAATATTCGTATAATAATAATAATTGCATTAAAATAATACAATTTGTCTTGATCCTCAATTGTACTGATCTTTCCACAGAACATCACCTCTAGGCAAAGTCCCCTGACAATTTCACTGTACACACATCAAATGGAAATCAAAATTAAGGTGCTACATCCACCAGGTTACATCAGTCTAATATCTTCACTGAGGGAACACGTAAACAACCTCCACGCCTCATCCACACCTCACACAACAGATGTATACGGATTCTCAATTTGGAACTAGTTTCTCAAAATTCAGTGTTAAAAATTCCAAAGCTACTTACAGTGGCCGGTCTTGATGGGGTCTCTGAGTGTTAATGGGGGGTAAGACTGACTTGCTGTTAATCTCCAGTCCTTTCCTCAAGGCTTCCCTGATCTGTTCGGTGTCTGCGTATGAAATACAAACAAACCTGTTAACCATTCTTAAACGTGTTATGCCAAATACAAAAAAAAATAAATATGCAAAGCATTAGAAGCAAGAAAAGATTATATTGCAATTATAGATTAGTAAAATAAGCTTTTGATCATCATTTCTTTGATTATGATAATTACTTCCCTATATTAAAACGCTCACCTTTCTCAGACAGCCTGCGTGGCTGCGATCCAATGCAGATGCTGCGACTGTCGTCCTCATCCTCTGGAGGTCGGCTCAGGTCATCCCATGCACACTTGGCACTGACGCCGCTCAGGTTAGAGCCGTCCGTTTCGATGCCTTTATCCACTCTCTCCTGCTTGGATTGAATAAATCACATACACATGACACAACAGTTCAGACACTGATGGGTGGACGTGTTGACATGGACAAAAGTGTACAGCTAAACTCACGCATGTTTAATTAATGAATCTAATTGTAAAAGTAATATCGTGGTAGTTGTGGTGGGTATTAATTTTCTAATCAAACAGCATGTAGCATAGTCTACTGCATGCAGTGCAGAGCTGCAAAATGTCTGTTTACATAAAAAAAAGCTATTTCATTGAAAATGGTGGACCATGTTAAAAGAGAAAAACAATCCTCCAAAGTACAGGAGCATTTTACATTACACTCCAGTGTTAGCATCATGGCCCATCTTGTGTTTAGATGACAGGAATAAATCAATTTATAATCATTCTTTTGTAGCCAATGTGAGAAACATGTGCAATGTCCCAGGCTGAACCTTATTAACCAGCGGGTATTCTGTTGAGTAGTCCTAATTTATCAGACGTTTATGATCATATTTATCTTTCCTTCTCCATCAGAAAACATTACCATGTGCTACTATGGACAGTGAAATTGACAACGTTTACATGGACAGCAGTAATCTAATTATTGACCTTATTCTGAATAAGACAATATTGTGATTAAGGTGTTTACATGAGTCGCTTTTAGAATATTCCTTTCATGTTCCTGTTTTACAGGTTATAGAACATAGATTGAACGGCACATCATTACGTCACCACGTTACGCTGTCTGACCTTCCCTCCAACATACAATTGGTCTTTGTTATGGTACCGTATACAGTTTTGGGTGTTTCACTTTTAATTTTACGAAAGTTTCAAGTGCAGTTAATTATTTGTCATACTATGCGTGCAAATAGATGACTGCTTGAAGCCGTGGGCTGCGTCCGAAACAGTGTACTTACCTACTATATAGTAACCGAAATACATGTCACCTGCTATACAGTAGGTAATTATGCAGTTTCGGTTGCAGCCGTGCTCTCTTTTTGCCGTCAAACGGTTGAGCACTGCCGTGTGTGTACGTACCCTGTTGCAAAATGTGGCAAAAACTCCCACACTATGTTAATAGCTGTTTACATGGTAGTTTCTTATTCGGAGTATTGTCTTAATAGGGTTAATATCAGATTATTGTTGTCCATGTAAAAGTACTGGTTGAAAATTATTTAAATGAATAGTCTACAAGAGGAACGTTTTATCACTTAAACTCATTTACACAGTGTTTTTTAGATCGTGTTCGCACATTTTATTCATAAATATCCTACATTAATGAATTTATGTGGAACAGAATGTGCATTATGGCAGTGTTGGGCAGTAGTGTTGCCAAAACCAAAGGTATTTGAACAAATTGGTTAATCAAGTAACAAGAAGTTAAACCCGTTTTTCGAGCCAGTGGTGATGATAAACACTACATTGTTTAACATACACAATACAGTCCCCACTCAAAGTACTGGAATGCCAATTCTTTTGTTTTCACGATACACTGAAGACATTTAGGTTTGAGCTCAAAAGATGAATATGAGACATTAGATCAGAATTTCAGTTTTCATTTCCTGATATTTACATCTAAATGAGTTAAACAACTTAGAGGATGGGACCTTTGGTGGCAGAGCATCCAAGTTTTGGTTAAGCAGAAGTATTGGAACAGTCTTGCACTAAATGAAAGTAAATAACACTTAATATTTGGTTGCAAATCCCTTGCTTGCAATAACTGCATCAAGTCTGTGACCAAGTGACATCACCAAACTGTTGCAGTTTTCTTTTGAGTTGCTTTTCCAGGCTTTTACTGCCGCTTCTTTCAGTTGTTGTTTGTTTTGAGGGGTTCCTGCATTCAGTCTCCTCTTCAGGAGGTGAAATGCAGGCTCAACTGGGTTAACGTCTAAAACCTTCCACTTTTCCCCCTTGATGAAATCCTTTGTTGGGTTGGCATTGTATTTTGGGTTACTGTCTTGCTGTATGATGAAGTTAGATTGGATGCATTTCTCTGTAAAGTGGCAGACAATGTTTCTGTAAACTTCTGAATTCATTCTGCTGCTACCATCATGAGTTACATCATCGATAAAGATTAGTGAGCCTGTTCCAGGAGCAGCCATGCAAGCCCAAGCCATGACACTACCTCCACCGTGCTTGACCGATGAGCTTGTATGTATTGGATCATGAGCAGATCCAGTCTTTGGCCTTTCCATCACTTTGGTAGAGGTTAATCTTGGTTCCAGAATTTTGTGGCTCATTTCTCTATTTCTTTGCTCATTCCAATCTTGCTTTCTGATTGTTACTGCTGCATCTTGTTGTACAGCCTCAATATTCCTGCTCTTAAAAGTTTCTTCAAATTTTGGATAAACAGCAGCAGTTGATGGCAAATATTGTGAGAGCTGTGAAGAAAAACAACAGTCAGTGACATCAACAATCACAACAGGGCATGGGTGAAGGTTGTTGGTGATGTCACTGAACTCTGTTTTTCTTCACAGCTCTCACAAAGTTTGTCATCAACTGCTGTTGTTTTTCTTGGCTGACCTATTCAGTATTTGGCTGTTAGTACACCAGTGGTTTTTCTTTCTTTCTCTGGGCTATGCCCAATGCTTGCACAAAGGCTCTGATCAATTTCCCCTCTTTTCTCAGCTTCAAAATGGGTTGCTTTTCTCCCATAGACAGCTCTCTGGTCTTCATGTTGGCTTATCCTTTTTAACAACAAATGTAGTCTTCACAGACTAAACCCAGGGCTCAAACCAAGAGTAGACATTCAGAGCTTTTAATCAATTAATCTAACAGGGCACACCTGGGCAACAAGAAACACAAATCAGTCACGTGATCCAATATTTCTGATCACTTGAAAAATGAGTTGACACAAACAATGAAATTAATTCAGCTTCAGTGCGTTTCAGTTAGAGAGACAGACATTTGGTTGATCACTCTGAATTTGACTGCTTGGAAATGAACAAATCAGGGTTTTAAATGCAAGCAAGAACCTCACTCAGCGACTGAGACCACTGAACACACCAGAAAAAAGACAATATATCGTGACTAGTAAGCAAATAATCAGAAAAAAATAATAAATTATCAAAATAATGGTTAGTCGCAGCCCTAATGCAGGGAGTATTTCTAACACTAACTAGAACTGAAATGCCAAATTGAGATTAATAGCACTGTTTAGGTCATGCTTGCTGGCAGTGCCAATGTGTGACAATCCCTACCATCAACCAAATTCTATACATCTGCATTAACAAACACATGAGAAGCAGATGATGTGCTTTTTGATTGAATAGAACCACTTTAAGGAGTTTTAAAGAAGTATGTTTTCATTTGTTTAAAAAAAAATTATAAGTATGATCAGAGCCTCTCCTGTGGGCATGGTCTGGGTGTACTGCCATTTTAATAATAAAAAAAAAAAAAAAAAAAAAAAAAATTCAATTCCATTTTATATTCAACCAGAGTGAAATGATTTTCTTTTACTATTACCCATTTTGCATTGTACAAATTCTTTCATCTCTGAGAGTTTTAACAGATCTAAAACCTAGCTGTTACAGGTCCATGTGGCCAGAGGCAGCAAGGACGGAACCGTACCCTTCCCCTTTTCATGAGCCAATAAAATCTTATTAATTTTTCATAGGACACAAGGTTTATTCCTGAGAAACTGCACATAGGGCAAATAAACAATCTTTTATTTATGTTTTTAACAAGGTTTTTTTTTTTAACCCTGGCTTCAGTTAACTAGCATGGAAAAGCTCTTAGGGCTGCCGAATCATTCAACTATTTTGCCAGTAAAGTGTTCTCTTTTCAGAAAAATATTCCACAATTAAAATGTAATCAACAATGTAAAACAGAACACAGAAGAAGAAGTACTGATTAACAAAATAAGCCTTTAAAAAAGCCTTACTTGTAAGTGAGGATCAATGTCAAATATAGTCTCCCCTCTCCTCATGTCAGTGATTAACCACGGACCTCCAGCACTGCAAACATAGCAGGAGGCGGGAGAGACCCATTTACACACAGTTAATATAAAAGGGAGGTAAAACAAAGCATCTCAGGGTCAGTGACCCATTTAACCAGAGAAAAAAAAACACTGTAAACACAACATTGAAAACTACCCAGCAACAATTCCAATACTTGCGACATTTGTCCATATGGCATAACAGTACCTTGAAGAACACTTCAGGGAACAGAGTAATCCAGAACCAATTCAAAAACAAGGTTTGTCCTTACTTTACACGGAGTCTGGATTTTGCGAATACTCACACACGCACTCCACGCAGCAGGTCCAAAATGCCCTGACCATTCCACTGCTGTGCTGCCTGGAGCTCTTCTGTACACACCCCCACGATCTTCAATGCACAAAAGAAGAAATCAATTAATAATTCTACACCAAAATATCTGGATAAAACATACTGCTACATGGACTGGTGTCCATTCCAGGGTATATATTCTCGCCTTGTGCACAGTATTCCTGGGATAGGCTCTGGTTTCGCCACTTCTCTGGCCAGGATAAAACACTTAATATAAACGAATGAATTGTGGTACACAAAAAATATCCTGCAGCAATAATCATAAAGTTGGTTGTTTGAATATAATAAACATCTGCAAGGCCCTTTGTCATGTTAGGCTGATAACGGTAGAAAAAGCCACCCCTCTTAATGCAAGTTTAGCTCTCTTATTAATCCCACACTCAATTTCACAGAAGGTGAAAATCTGCCCTATGTACTGTGCAAAGATTATACAGTATTAGTTCAGATGGATGGAACCAAACCACTGAATAAGAAAATATGTCAAACTGATCTGAGAATAAGCTTTGCTAATTAGACTCACAATAAAAAAAAGAAAGTACTTTAAAGTAATACAAAAGCTTTTTATCACCACATTTTTGACAACCAGTTTGGAGAAAAAGTAGGGTAAGGGTTAGTATTAAAAGTATACTACTATTGGATGGAAGCTTAAATAATTCTTTTGCATTTATCGAAGCATTATATTCTTGTACTGAACCGTTGGAAACATAATACAATAGCAAGAACTCAAAAATAGCATAAGTATGCAAGAACAGTGAGAGGACAATGTATATTTGTTGTGTCTTACTTGAAGGAAGCTAACCAGCCCAAAGGGGGTATGTACAGGGTGCATCTGGGGGTCCTCTGTGAGCAGCATGTGCTGGATTCGGGACTCACTGTTGTCTAGTGGGCTATGCCATGAAATGTGGTCACCGCTGCAGAACGTGTTTTCTGTATCCCAAAAAAGGACAACACATTTAAATGTTTTGGATACAGTTCAAAGTTTTACTCAGAAGACATTTAATCCAAAATCACTCAAAGAAAAATTGCCAATAAAACAGGTAATATGGACATTATAGTGATAGTAACGTGCACTATGAAGTATACTGTATACTTGGTTGTAATTCTTCTTAAGGTATGGGGTTTGTCCATGCCATGGAACAGTTTCTCATGAGAAAACAATGTATTACAGATTATCTATTTATAAACTGACTTTATTTCAGCAACTTTTTACTTGATTATTCTTGCCTCCAAAGAGCTGTCATTGGTCAATCAGCAACCAAATTAATATAATGAAGTGTTAGAGATAAAAAAAAAATATATATATATATATATATATATATATATATATATATATATATATATATATATATATATATATATATATATTTTGTCCAAATGTATTTGTAGTGGTGGGAAATGCTAATGAAAATGTAATCCATCTGACCACAATGAATCTAATTTCAACTATAAAGGCTTCTGCTTAAGATCATTATCTTAAAAAAGACAACAACAAAAAATATTGCTCATCAGTTATTAGAACACTGTTGTCTCTATCCACAAAATAACTGGTAAGCATCTTATCTGTACTATATATTTTTTAAAAATAATAAGATACCTACATTCTGGGTTGCCATTGGAGAACGTTGTCCTTTCCGGATTAAAAAACTGAGCTTATAGATTTTGATCTTTTTGTGGTGGAGATAATAGTGCCATCACAAGCAACGCAAAATGTGATATTTAAACAATAAATGTGAAGATAAGTGCGATTTATTTGTTCATTAAAGAACCAAAGTATGGTAAGTATGTTCCTTGAGAAATTGAAGGGACATAACATTATACCATGATAAAGGAGTAGGAATAGGGTCATAAAAACAGCCATGTACACATCTCTTCTAGTAGGTGACAATGATTTTAAAGAGAGTTAATACAGTCCATCCAAGAATAAGGCAACTCCATCCTCAGAAAAGAAATGTAATTTCTCTATCTTCTTGTAATGGAAAAGAACAATATAAGTGATCAATCTTGAGTATAAGGTTCAGAAATTATGCTCACAGGCTTCAACGGGGTGTCTAAAGCCACCAAATTGCTTTTTTATTAAATATTAATGAACAGGCAATTAAGTGATCAGTCATAATAATAATAGAACAGAAGTAATCTGTAATTTATACAGATGTGAATTGAGATCAAATGAATATGAAATACAGCTGCTTAACTTCCCTCACAGCTGACATTTTTGTTTCATTGTGATAATTAGCTTTTAAAGGCTTTAAACACCAAGTACACTTGGTTCCTCTCCATGATATTGCAAAGAAAATCTATACAGAAATATTACACAAGTATGGTGCATTTCCCATCAAAACATTTTGAATGACTTGCTTCGCTTCTCAACAAACAAATACTGTCATGGTATTTTCTTTTGTAAAATTCATAGAAATTCCTCTTTGAGCTATCCTTCAGAGGTGATTCAAAGGTGACGTTGCAGAAGACGTATGATTCAGCCCTCCTTTACCCAGATTTGGTGCAATTAGTTGGAACTGGTAACATTCCAAAGAAAACAAAGTAAGGACGCAGGCAGTACTAAGCCTTATATGATAAACCGGTTTCGTACCTGATTGAAAGACGTACCGAGCCAAACCTTGCATAAGCTCGGCTGGCCAGGTGGGGGGAGCAGTCTCCCCGGGCTCCCTCTTCAACCGAAATGTAAGCTCAAAGCCAAATCCACTAGGACCTTCAAGACCAGTGAATCTATAAAAACGAAAATATTTAATTTTAAACAGTCAAGATTCAACGTGGTTTTGCAATACAATTACACAAAACAGAAGATAATGTATATCCATCAGTACGTTTACATAGACAACAATAATCCGTTATTAACCTGATTAAGACAATACTCTGAAACTACCATGTAAACAGTGATTATTACCTTAATCCGGCTAAAGTCATACTTGAAGTAAACACGAATCGAATTAAGACGTGTGGAGTATTCCTATTTTAGTCGCATTATCGAAGTGCATTACAGACATGTAAACACCTTAATCACGCTATTAGTTTGAAGCTTTCGTAAAAGTAAAAATGAAACGCCCAAAACTGTACACGGTACCATAACGAAGACCAACTCTATGTTGATATGTGAAATTCTGGAGGTAACGTCGGACGGCGTGGCGTGGGGACGTAATGATGTTAATCGATCTATGTTCTATAACATGTCAAACGGGAACATGAAAGGAGTATTCTAAAAGCAACTCATGTAAACACCTTAATCACAATATTGTATTATTCAGAATAAGGTCAATAATTAGATTACTGCTGTCCATATAGACGTAGTCAATATACTTTTATAATCTTCTTAACCTCAAATATATTGATGGAACATTATTTGGGATCAAAAACAAAAAGACTGTACAATGACGCTGAAACTTTAATGGGGTTTTCGTGTTCCTGTTATTAGACTATTTTATACGTTCTGCTTCATTAGCTCAAACGTACATGCTCAGGAAGGTAGAGTAAATTATTACACTCACTCATGAACTCTGTTGTCTCCGTACAGATCACTCAGGCCGAGACTCACATAGTGCCAGTGTTCCTGTACATCCAGAGCAGGGCATCCCACGTTCCTGTACATGCTTATGTAGTCCAGAGGATCTGGCCCCCCTAACCTGTGTTTACGTAATGAAAGGGTAAAACAAGGCTAACATCAACAGCATCCATCAACAATCTTCTGAACAACACAGAGCCTTTCTTACCCTAGTACAAGTAGATAAACAGCTTGGAAGATGTTTTCAATCACAGCTGAACATTAAAACCAAAAGACCTGATCAAATTTTCGGATGTAACTGCCCTGATTAGCTCTATAGCTACACCAAGCTTTTATTAATCTAGGGTCAAAAGATTTCCACATCACGCAGCCACCTGCACGTTTATTTTCATTACACAGTATTTTAATGAACATGTTCTCGTAAACAGTCAAATCTGCATGTCAGAAACGCTTACCAGTACTTAACGATGGCGGTGACTTGTAGCGGGTTTGGCTGATCGGGGTACAGTCGGCGACACTCCGCGTAGATGGCCTGCAGACCCGGCGGAAAGAGCGAGGCGAGCCCGAGGTGACCAGCCGCTCCCCCGCTAGGCCGCATTTCATCCATCCTTCACCACGACACCCAAAAAAAAAGAATGGAAAAGTCTTCTTAAAATACACAAATTCTCCCGCTCCCTCCACAAAAGTACGCAAAACTCTCTAACGTAATGATCCTCGCGCAAAAAGTTAACTTTATTCCAGCGTATATTTCTTTTAAAAACCCTGAACACTCATCTCCCCCAGGGTTTGCGGGGACAGCGGGAGGCGTGGCCTCTTAGTTTGACTGACATATGTTCTGTTCAATCAGAACAGCGTTGTTTGACCCAGACGGGAAAAGATACGCACTGTGATTGGACGTCGTATATGGAGTGGGCGGATTGGTCTTCTTCCATTACATAAAATTTATTAGTCTTCTATCTTTTTTAGGCCTTTCAATGAGTTACAAAATTGAAAACTATTCAAAACTAGTCATATAAGAAACAATGAAATAATAACACTGATTTCACTTACTGAACTTTAAACATTTTTGTACTGTAATGTATTTTATTTAATAGCTGTTTGTCTGACATAAATAGGCGCCACCTACTGTTTATGTATACAGTGTAATTATTGTTATTTTTATGCACTTTTTATTCAAAATGAATAATTTCTGAAGGGATTACTTTTGAGGAAGAGTCATGAACTGTGCAGTATATTAACAACAGAAAGACTATGTTCCATATCTCATAGTGTCATACTGAATAGTTGTCTAAGTCACAGGTTCCCAGTTTTGATCCTGGGCTAGGCCTACCCCCCTATCCTACACATTTTTTTCTGTTCTAACAAACTCACTTCAACTCAGGAAAGGCTATTAATAAGCTGATTACATCAGACATATAGATACAGGGAAAACACTCAAATGTGCAAGACAAGGGGTACTCCAAGACAATGGTTGGGAACCTGTGGTTTAAGTCATAATGGTAGGCCTATACTGCCTATGGCTGTATAATCAGTTGACATTCTGTTTAGTACACTATTGTGCAGTTTGCAACATAACTAGGATGTGCAACTCATTTATCTCATCACCAACAGGCTTGTTTAGCTGGTGCTTGGATACATGAGCCATTCATGTACTTTCTGCCTGCTGACAGATGAAACAGAACTTATTTGGAAACATTTCAAGGGCTTTGGAAACGGGTAACTACACTGGAATTTTGTTTATTTATTTTTTGCTGACTCCCTTATGAGTTTAATGGTGATATATTGAAATCCAACAGTCTGTTGAGTTATTTGAAGCAGCTGGGCTTGGACTGTTGTAATCAAATTGTTGATGGTCATCTTTTGTATGCTGCCCTCTGTTCACTTTTAAAAAATAACTAAAATGACTAAAATGATTGAGAATGATAAAATATTTTAGGGATCCAATATACATTTCTGTTGCTGTCTATGCCCAACTTATTTTTCCACATATGCATGTGTACATTCATGCCCT